>NW_012110807.1:1098555-1114557 GCF_000951045.1 Mandrillus leucophaeus | reverse complement strand
CCAGTCTTGGATTTCCTGCCTTGGATGAGGCCCTGCAATAACCTCATCTTAACTTGGTTACTTCTTTTTTTCTCTCTCTCTTTTTTTTTTTTTTTTTGAGACAGAGTCTTACTCTGTTGCCCAAGCTAGAGTGCAGTGGCTCGATCTCAGCTCACTGTAACCTCTGCCTCCCAGACTGAAGCAATTCCCCCGCCTCAGCCTCCTGAGTAGCTGGGATTACAGGCGTGTACCCCCCCACACCCGGCTAATATTTGTATTTTTAGTAGAGACAGGGTTTCCCCATGTTGGGCAGGCTGGTCTTGAACTCCTGACCTCAAATGATCCACCAGCCTTGGCCTCCCAAAGCACTGGGATTACAGGCGTGAGCCACCATGCCCAGCCTTAACTTGGTTATTTCTGTCAAGACCAAACGAGGCCACCTTCGGAGGGACTGGGGTTAGGACTTGAACCCATCATTTTGTGGAAACACACATCAACCCGTCCCACACTCCTTCCCTCCGGGCCGTGTGTCCCAGTGCAGACTGCAGGGCCCCCGTGGGGTGCGAGACAGGAAGCCCCCTGCCTGCTGCCCTTCAGAAGGCGATCCTCGAGAAACCAGGTTCCTGACAATGTTGGCAACTGTCGGCCAATGTTTTTATAAAGACTCAAGTTATGAGCTCTTACAGTCAGTGGACAGCATGCCAAGAGCCTGGTACAGGAATTGACTGCTTACCAACCCCACAGTCAGAAGGCTCAGACACTCCCCAGTGACGGGGAGCTCACCCTGACCCGGGCTGGTCAGGGTGCTGATGGTGGGAACAGGTCCTGGCTCATTGTGGTGCAGGGACACACACACACAGCTAAGATGATGATGGAGGAGACACGGTTGATTTGAGGGTGGCCTTGGAGACAGCCACCCACCAGGATGGCACCTGTCATGTCTTTGAAAGTCCAAGTGTTCATCTCTTCACTGGAGCATTAGTTCAGCAAGCTTGCACTGGGTGTCTGCTGGGATTGGGCGCTTGCTGGCGCTGGCACAGTGCTAAACTTCTTGGGCTCACTGCCTACCCTCAGAGAGCCCATTTCCTGGCAAAAGAAGAGAAAATGGATGTGTGATGAGGAATGGGGGCGGGGCCGGGGGTCTGTGCCAGGGAGCTGCAGGGGCAGCAGGCAGGGGCTAAGGATGAGTCTAGAGGAGTGAATAATGGTATGGAAGAGTGTGAGAGGTAGAGGGAACAGCCTGTGCAAAGGCTTAGAGCCAAGAGGCCCTGAAGGACAGTCTGTCTGGGGCTGTGGAGCAGGAGCTGTTGCCGTGGGGGAGGCAATAGGGCCAGGACTGGGCCGAGGCCATGCCGGGAGGTTTGGCTTCATCCTGAGGGCAACTGATGAGGGGGCGGAAGGAGGTCTCCGGAGGCGGAAGGAGGTCTCTGGGGGCGGAAGGAGGTCTCCGGGGGCGGAAGGAGGTCTCCCGTTGGATGGAGGTGGCCAGTGATTCCCCCAGCGAGATGTTGGGGAAGAGCCAGGGAAGAGCTTCTCACACAGACTGCGGCCTTGGTTTTTACTGTCACTCCAGCTGTGGGTGATGGGATGATAGGAAACCAGGCAAGGAGGGTTGGGCGGCCCTGGGCTGTTGGGCAGGGACGTGTGTGTGCTGCCATCCATGCAAAGCTGGTGCCAGAGAAAGAATGCATAGGAGGGAGAACCCAGAGGATCAGGACTGGGCGACAGAGCGAGACTCTGTCTCAAAAAAAAAAAAAAAAAAAAAATCTCCCGACCCGTCTGCCTTAATGGAATGAGCTGGATCGTGAGCTCCCCGTCCCAGGAGGCATACAAGCTGAGGGCAGGGGATCAGAATTCTAGGAGGGGTCCTGCCCTCAGGTCTTTCCAACGGTACCATTAAGGTTCAGTAGCGCGGCGTTCAGGGCTTGTGGAGTGCATGGGTGGGTGGGTGAGTGTGGGTGGGTCCGCTCTGGCTCGGGTAGCTCCCAAGTTCACGTGGAGACCCCGAAGCCAGACCAGCCCACGTTTAGCCTGGAACAGCCTCCCGCAGCCGTGTGCGCACCTCCTCCATATGGCCACCAGAGGGCGCCAGAGGCTTGGGTTTGAGGCCTTGGGAGCCAACCAAGGCGGGAGGAGGTGGCGGCACCACCGGGGTCCTGTTTCCCACCCTGGTCCTGCAGGGCGTGGTTCTGAGAAGAACGCCCCCCGACGTAGTGCTGTGGCCACTCGGGACTTGGGGGCGTCCCTGCATTCACACTCAGAGGACCCAAGAGGGATGGACTCCAGAGATGCCCGCAGCAGGTGCTACCCGGCACAGCCACCTCTTTCCTGGGGTTGACAGGCAAGGCCTACTCCTGTGCCTCAGTGTCCCTTTATGACAGTACCCAGGAAACCCCCAACAGCCTCTGGAGACAATTTCTGAGAACTTGGGGTGTGAGTGGGGAACCAGGAAGGCAGGGAGCGGGGGGATCCAAGGCCTTGGAGGTGCTGGTCCAGCCTTCAGGCATTTACCCCCTGAGTATCCACCCAGCACCGCCCCGGGCGCCATCACAGGGCGTACCATCATGGGACGGGCCAGGCGGAGGCCCTCGGGTCTTTGGGCTCAGGGAAGGTGACAGCGAAATGTCGGGGGGAGCACGCATTGGCCTGGGATGTGAGGGGGAAGGGCATCCTGTTTGCAGGAACTGCCAGAGCCCAGCCCTGGAGGCAGAGGCGGAGGCAGCCTCCCCCGCAGCACCCCGTCCAGACGGCACCTGGTACGGAAATTGAGCCCCACTCTCCCCTCCCATGCCCTGCTGCCAGCCCCACCCCTGCCCACCCAGAGAGCTGCACCGAAGCTGGGGTGGCCCTTGCAGGGCACCTCTCTCCCCCTGGTTTTGGAAGAGGGGCCTGGAAATATGATTCTGAGACTCTGACTGGAGAGCAAGAGTTTTGTAAATGGCACCATCTGTGTGGCTGGCCCAGGGCAGATGGGAGACCCCAGGCCCCCCCCCGTCCCAGTGGGCCTGTGTTTACACACATGTTTACACACGTGTGCACTAATATCAGCATGCGGACACTCGTGTGTGAGACCCTACATCCCCCTTCTCCTGGGAAAGCTGCCGGGAGCTGCCCTGGTGCTGGGGTCTTGGGGTTCAGAAGGGGAAGGACTGGACTGGCCTCCTTGGCTCTTGCCTGAGACGAGGGCAGAGTTTGAACCAAGGAAGCGTCTGTTTGGCCTCTTCGAGAGTCTCTGGCTCCTGAACAGATGGGTGTCCCCATGGCAGCATCTGGATGGGCAGACAGCAGCTCGGCCGTGCCTGGCTGGTGAGGCACAAGCCGTCTTTGTGTTGGGGAAACATGAAGCCGTGCGGGGGAAATAGCTGGGCCATGCAACACGGGACCGTGCCTTACCATCTAAAACGAGGCTGTCTTTTAGTTGCTCCAAGAATGGGGCCAGCCGGGGGTCCGCAGGCAAATGTGGCCACCCCCACCTCAGTGTCCCCATCCGTAAGATGGGACTAACAGAACCTGCCTCCTGGGGCTGCTCGAAGGATTCAGTGAGTTAATTACGCATGGAGCTCAGCCCCGCTGCCTGAGTGTGAACTATTAGGAGGAGCGTGTTTGCTGTGTGGCCCTGGACAAGTGGCTACACCTCTCTGAGCTTCACTTTCCTCATCCATGAAACAGGGCTAAAAATCCCCCTGGCCCTGGGCCCCTCTGAGTGACAGCACACAGTGGGTGCTCACTAAAGGGCCCGCTTGGAGGGTGAGTGAGGCCAGCCCAAGGCCTGTGCCGCGCGCACAGCTCCCAGCTCTGCAGAGGCTGAACCCTGGATTCTGTGCCACCTGACGAGAGTCTGGAAAATAGCATGTAATTCCCACCGCTGCCTGGCTGCGCCCATGCAGTTTTCACAGTAGGCGAAAGGTCCCTCTGTCATTTCCACAGCGCTTAAGTCTTCCTCCGGGCCGCCGAGCCCATGGGGAAGCAGGAGACGTGGGCAGCCATTTTCTCTCTGGGGATAGAGCTGGGCTGGCGGCTGCCTGCGCTGACCCCGGCCTCCTCCTCCTCCTCCTCCTCCTCCTCCTCGGCATCAGTGTGGATGGCGGTCCCAGCTGTGTCGGGAGTAGCGTTCACAGCTCAGTGGGGGTGTTGGGGTGTCTCCATTTGCCCACAGAAGATGCAGGCGAGGCAACCTGCCTGAGGGGGTGGCCATGGTCCTGGGGGTCCTGACCTTGGGTCCCGGGCCTACCCTGGCTGGGTGTCCTTGAACTGGTTCCTTTCCCTTTCTGGGCCTCAGTTTCCCTCTCTGTGCAGAGAAGAGCTGTGGAGCAAAAGGCCTTCAGTGGTCACCTCGTTCCACCTCCTCCCTGAAACCAGCCATTGAAGAGATGGGGAAACTGAGGCTCAGAGAGGTGACAGGGTTCCCAAATGTGTGGGTATGGGGGAGTCCGAGCACCCTGATGCCCCAGCCCTGAAGTGAGCTTGATTTGGGCAAGGTCAGCAACATGGGAGCCTTGAGGAAGAGACTATAGTGTGAGCTCTGGGGCTGTGGGAATAGGGCCTGGCTCCCCAGGTCTTGACAGTGGCTGGGCCTCCAGCCCCAAGGGGTCAGACGTGCCCTGCAGCTACCCACGTGACATGTGTGCCCTCTCCTGTACTCTGCCATGTCCCCAGATGTGCACATCTCCCTCCTGCCACGTGCCCACACATACGTGACCTACGCTGCATGACTCCACATGTGTACGTGCTCTGCCCAGCTCTGTCTCTGCCATGGACTGTCCTTGTCCTCACTTCCTCCCCCAGACCCCAGAACCCCCATCCTGTGGTTCCTGACAGCCCTCTGTTCTGCATTGCAGGGGAATGATCAGGTCCGGTTTGAGCTCACCTGCTACTCGCTGGCCCCCCAGATAAAGGTAGGATGTGGCTCCTCCCCTGAGCGGGAGCACTGGCAGCTGCAGCCCCTGGTGGGGAGGAGGGCGCAGGGTTCTGGGAGATTGCACAGGACAGGCACAGGATCTTCTCCGTGGCAGGGGTGCCCGTCAGGTGGACAGCCTGCTGGGGAGGCTCCCTTCGCTGGGGCCAGTTCCAGGGGACACATTCTCCCCCTGCCATTCATTCTTCCCGGAGGTGCTATCCAGGTGCTGGGGCATGGGATAGAGAGTCCCTGCCACTCTTCAGCCATGTCCCTGGCATTCCCCAGGTGCGGGCAGATGGCTCTGGCACCCCAGGTGTGGGCAGGGATGGCTCTGGCACCCCAGGTGTGGGCAGGGATGGCTCTGGCACCCCAGGTGCGGGCAGGGATGGCCCTGGCATCCCCAGATGCGGGCAGGGATGGCTCTGGCATCCCCAGGTGCGGGCAGGGATGGCTCTGGCATCCCCAGGTGCGGGCAGGGATGGCTCTGAGATGTGGTTGCTGGTGTCTGGGATGCTCAGAGCCCTCCGAGCCCCAGTCAGAGCCCCCAGCTATGCCTGGCTCCTCCCCAGGCCGCCTGCACCTGGTCCCCAGCATCTCTGAGCCTTTCCTAGGGTGGGAATCACCAGGATCTCAGGGCATCAACCACCCTGGCCTGTGGCATGTCACCCAGGCAGGAGGGCACCTGTGGGTATTGCCCAGCCTGCTACTAGCACCCCCACCCCTCCAGCTTGATCTTGGACCTGGCCTGTGTCTGCACATGAATGAATGGACACGTTCATTCCTTCACTCAGCTCCAGGAGTGCCATGTGCAGGGCCCGGGGCAGGGCTGAGCAGTGAGATTTGGATGCATACTGCCACTGCAAGCTGCCCAATTTTTCTAGTAGCCATATATATATAAATATATGAGAGAGAGAGAGTGTTTTTTTCTGGAGACTCTGTCACCCAGGCTGGAGGGCAGCAGCGCAATCTCACTGCAACCTCTGCCTCCCAGGTTCAAGCGATTCTCCCTGACTCAGCTCCTGAGTAGCTGGGACTATAGGCACGCACCACCACACCTGGGATTTCTCCATGTTGGCCAGGCTGGTCTCGAACTCCTGACCTCGTGATCCGCCCGCCTTGGCCTCCCAGAGTGCTGGGATTACAGGCGTGAGCCACTCTGCCCAGCTCTAGTAGCCATATTAAAAAATAGAAAAACGAAACAAGGGACATGATTTTAATAACTTGTTTTACCACAACCCATATATCCAAAATGTTATCATTCCTCGTGTCATCAATGGAAAAAAAATTTATTAATGAGATGTTTACCGTCTTTTTTTTTCGTGTTGAGTCTTCAAGACCCAGAATGTGCTGCATGCGGGCGTATCTCGCTAGCTGGCCGGATTTCAGGTGTTCTGAATGGCCACCCGTGGATTGTGGCCACCTGTGAACAGCACAGGCCGAGAATGAGCTCTTTTGAGACCACTTTGGGCTAAAGCTCCGGACGAGTTGCCCCTCCTAAGCCCCCAAGGGGCTCACAGGAGTTTCCATTTTGTTCTTTCTAAGAGGAATCTCTTTCTCGTGCCTTTAACCAGCTGGTAGCTGCCTGGGCTGCGTGGCCTGGAGGTGAGCCGTAATGAGCTCTAATGATCTGTTTTGACCCCAGACACCAGGCAGCTGAGTGGCCGGGACAGGAGCTGCTTGTTGACTTGCTGCCGGCGAGGCCGCAGGACGGGGCCCTCCCTCGGTTCCCACAGCAGCTTGGGGGGCCAGGGTGTCCAGTTTCGAGGTCTTTGTCTGCAGAGGCCAAGCCCAGGCACTGAGATGGGATTGGGGCAGGGGCCAAGCTGCTCCAGGAGCTGGGAATAGGGCTGTAGTCTTCCCATGGATGCTCGGAGGGGCTGAGGCGGTGGCGGGCCCCTTCCATCGCCCTGTATCACCATCAGCTCCACGGCCCAGCAACCGAATGGTGTCTTTACCAGCAGACACACACGCCCCCGAGTCCTGCTCAGAGGCAGGGGCCTGGTAAGCTCCAGGGCTGAGTGGGGGGCTCTTTTTACCAGCTCAGGCCGAGGGGCTCAGGTGGAACGAGCTTGGTCCCTCAGCCAGGCTGACTTCCCCCACTTCTTTCCCTTCCACACCCAGAGAAGTGGGCGGGGGGCAGCCTATGCCTCTCCAGGCCCCCGACCACACGTGGGGCCAGGCCAGCGGCGGTAGCTCTGTGGACTCTCCCTGGGTCATGGCAGTGGCCCTGTGGCTGAAGACGCTGGCAAGGACCATGAACCCCGTCTAGTTCAAACTCTCAGGTCTCGGTTGGAGAGACTGAGCCCCCAGGGAACAGGGACCCCCTTCTCCTGCCAACATACCACCATTCTGCCATGGAGTGCAGGCTCCGTCCAGCCGGCCCCGGTGCAGGAGTCTGTGTCCTTCCCCTCCTTCATGGCACTCCCTGCTCACCCTCCACAACGGTATCCTCTCTGGGGACGTGCCAGAGACCCCCATGGGCCCCTCTCAGGAGAGGTCAGCTCTGTAGTCTACAGGCCAGAGGAATCCCACAGCTCGGCCCTCCCGGCTCTGACCGCTTGTCCTATGTCCAGGTCATTGCTCCCTGGAGGATGCCCGAATTCTACAACCGGTTCAAGGGCCGCAATGACCTGATGGAATACGCAAAGGTATGGCCGAGTCTCCCCACCACCCCCAACCTTTCCCTACAACCCCCTCCCCAGGCACGTCCCTGCTGGGGGCTGTCTGAGCCAGTGGCCTAGGCCGGGACTGACCCCATGTGACGGGGGACTGAACTTCCACCCCGGCTGCCTACACACGTGGCCTCTGTCCCTGGGGCCGACCCCACAGAGGTGTGGTCATCTGCCAGGCCCGTTGCCGGGGCGGAGCCTCTCTGAGGCCATTTCCCAGTCCCCCAAGTCAGAGGACACAGGGCTCACTCTCCTGCTCCCCGGGAGGCGGAGACCAGAGCTCTGCTTGCCACCTCCACAGTGTGTCCCCCTTGGTGTGTGTCTCTTGGGGGGACGGCTGGGGGATGTGATCGGGAGCTGTTCTCCCAATTCCCTGGATACTAATTGCCCCTAGCTCTTTCCCAGGAACAGGTAGGCGCTCCAAGGGACAGTCACAGACAAAGCCTTTTACGGCACCAGCCCTTTTTGAAGTACAAGTTGCAATAAAACATATTAGAAGTTTTGCATCAAGAACCTTAGCCGCTCCCCAGGGCACCTTTCTTTTTAGCGACTCGATGGCAGCCCTTGACAAACAGCCTCAATCAATCAGGCCGGGGAAAAGCAACTCAGTGCACACACCAGAAAATTGCTCAGGTTTTTAAATAGCAGTCGCCAAGGCTGGCTGTGAGCTCTCGCTGCAGCCAAGGTGCCGCGTGGTAGGGGACGCGGCAGGGACGCAGCCCTGCCCCCGCCGCCAGCATCCCATTAAGACCTGGAGTGCTGGGAGGGAAGACCTTCTCCACCATCTGTTGTTTTATTATTAAGAGGGGAGTTTACAAGAGCAAAGCCCATATGTTGCCAAACAAATTGTCAAATAGCAGACCTATTAAGGGAGCTGGGTTGGCGAGGTTTCTCCCGCTTGTCTCCTTGATGATACGGAATATGAAGCATGTTTCATCTTTAAGAATAATGAATTGGAGCCCCCACCCAGCTCTACCCTCATGCCTCGAGTCCTGGATAGACAGGGGCAGGGCTGACCCCTACGTTGCCCTTTCTTGCCGTTAAGTCCCCAAACAAAAGCGGCTTCTGATTTTTCTAGCATAGATGAGTCTCGGGAGCGCTGCTGTCCTTCCTTCTCAGGTTTTGGGGAGAAGGTGCTGAGCTCAACTTCTATCCCAAATAACCTTTTGAGCAGGAAAAGTTTGCCAGGGAAAGATGAGCATGGGCCCCTCGGCCACCTACCCTCCTCCTAGAGACAGGTTTCATCAGAAATGACTGTGGGGAATCTGAGCACATTGTAGAAGGAGGCAGAGGCAGCGTTTCTGCACCCAGGAAATGTCAGAATGACTGAGCAGCGATGAGGCCTCCTCCAAAATTCCGAGCCAGGCAGGGTCTGAGCTGGATGACACAAAAATCAATGGGGCTTTGAAAATCTCCGCTTTCAAGACCCTTCGGTAGCCAAGGCCAAAATGTACCAGAGGACTCATAGAAAACATGCATTTGCTTCCCTGGTCATCCTCTCCCCACCCATCATCCAACGGAAAAGCACTCAGAACCACCCTATCCTTGTCATTGTCACCATAATTTTTTAAAAAAAAATTTTAGAGACACTGTCTCACTCTGTCACCCAGGTTGGAGCACAGTGGCACAATCCTAGCTCACTGCAGCCTCAACCTTCTGGGCTCATCTGACCCTCCGACCTCAGCCTCCTGAGTAGCTGGAACTACAAACGTGCACTAGTACATCTGGCTCATTTTTGGGTTTTTTTAATTTTTATTTATTTAATAATTTATTTATTTATTACAGACAGGGTCTCACCATGTTGCCCAGGCTGGTCTTGAACTCCTGGACTCAAGTAATCCACCCTCCTTGGCCTCCCAAAGTATTGGGATTGCAGGTGTGAGCCACCGCACCCAGCTTTGGCTAATTTGTACATTTTTTTTTTTTGTAGAGACGGGGTCTTGCTATGCTGCCCAGCCTGGCTATAATTTTTATTCTTTTTAAAGCCAGACCACAAGGTGGGAGCTAGAAACAGGATGGTCTCACGTTGTCTACATGTTGGATATGGTTTTGTTTTCTCTCCTCAATTACAATGAGAGTATGAGGGGGGCACCTCGGGACAGAGAGAGGCTGGAAAACACAAATCTCTTTGGTCCTTGGAGGGTCGTTGTCACTGGCGCCTGTTCCTTTCATCCCCGCCCTTTCGCCTCTCCTTGCACCTGGAGGGAGGTCCGCTGAGAAGGGAGGCGAGGGTGTTTCCACGCCACCCCCCAAAAACAGGGGCTCCATGGAGCCTGGCCGGCTGCTTTTCTTAGCACCCAGCAGCTGAGCTGAGTAAGGAGCGAGGACGGAGCCCAGCAAGCCACCGGGACGTCTCTGCCGGTGAGTCCAGCCTTGCCTTGCACTAGGTCTGGGTGCCCATGCCTGGCCAAGGGCACAGGGCGAATGCGTGGGCTGAAGAGTCCTCATTCTAGAGTCGATCGTGGGCTGTGTTTTGTTTTGTTAAATTTCAGTTTTCACGTGTAATATGGTAACTATTGAGGAGATGACTTATACAAGCTAAGGCTCTTAGGGGTCCTCAGTGATTTTTTTCTTTCTTCTTTTTTTTTCTTTTTTTTTCTTTTTTGAAATAGAGTCTTACTCTGTCGCCCAAGCTGGAGTGCACTGGCACTATCTCAGCTCACTGCAACCTCTGCCTCCCGAGTTCAAGTGATTCTCCTGCCTCAGTCTCCAAAGTAGCGGGGACTACAGGCGCCTGCCACCATGCCAGGCTAATTTTTGTATCTTTAGTAGAGATAGGGTTTCACCATATTGGCCAGGCTGGTCTTGAACTCCTGACCTCAAGTGAGCCACCGCACCTGGCCTTGTAGGCTGTTTTAAAGTGAGTCTCCTGGCTTTCTAGAAAACCCCAAACCCAGAGCATTTAGCCTCATTTTAAGTTAAGGTGGTGATGGGGAAACAGCCGCTCCTTGGAGGAGGCCTCTAGAATCTCACTGTCTTGGGAATGAGCCTGAGTGGGGTGGACCCCATCAGGAGAGAGATGGGGGGGTGACCCGGTGGGGGCTGCCTATGGTTCCCACAGGGACCCAGTGGGGCTGAGGGACTGAAGGGGGTCAGAGGCAGAGCATCCAGTCTCGCTGGCTCCGAGGGGCTGGGTGGAGCTCCTTCACTGCCCCCTGTGCCCAGTAAGCCGTGGGGACCAGCAGAGCAGTGCCGGGTGTCCGAGTGCAGGAGGAGGCTGGAGTGCATGCGCTGGATTCCCAGTCGGGCATCATCAAGGGACCAAGGGCAGTGCGGGTCACCAGGGCAACCAGCCTCATCTTCCTCCTCCTAAGGCTGAGTCAGGTGGGCCTTCCATGCATGACCTGCAACCCTCCTAGCCTGGGCATCCTGGGCGGAGGTGGGTGTCCTGCTGTAACAACAGACTAGGCCATTTAGGAAGCAAAATAGAGCCAGAGCCGAGTCCCATGGAGACGGGATCTGCTGGGTGTTTCCCTTCTAGGGTCTGCAGAGTGATGTGTGCGGCTGTTGTGCCAGACCCAGGGAGGGGAGCCCCCGGGAGGTACGGGCCGTGAGCTAAAAGCTCTCCCTGCATCCCACCTGTCCTTGGGTCCACAGGAAGCACCGTATGGGATCTGGTGCCAGGTGCCCTGGTCCACAGTGTGAGTGGGTTCACGCAAGCCCCGGCTCATAGAGTGATAGCGGGGCTGGTTGGCTGGTGCTGGAAGACCTGGGCATGGCACCTGCGCGCTTGCTCAGTGCTTCAGGTGTCCTTGCAGTGTAGACTCCAGGTCTTCTGGAAGGAACCTCCAAGGTCAGCATCGCAGACGCACGGTCCTGCAGTTTCTCTGGGGCATGTCCAGCAATAGGGTCGCCCCAGGGAGGTGACCGTGACCAACACTAGGAGGTAGCTGGGGTCTTGTCTGAATGGGGGCCAGAGTTTGGGGCTCTCTGAAAAAGCAGGGCCCCTGGGACAGACCTCACGCCTCCTTCCAGCCGCCTTACCTCCGCCTGTGCTGTGTCTTTCCTGCAGCAACACGGGATTCCCATCCCGGTCACCCCCAAGAGCCCGTGGAGTATGGACGAGAACCTCATGCACATCAGGTAAATGCCCGCCCTCCACCCATCCTTGGTCCTCCTGGGTTCATTCCAAAGGATGGCCATGTGCTGGTGACCCCCGCACCAGTGGTCCCTGCCCTCGGAGAGCTGAGAGGCTCAGGCAGGACAGAGGTCAAAGTGCCCAGCTCATGCGCCGCCCTCATTGTAGTTCTGCTGAGTGTTGTCGGGGAGATAGCTCCTGGGGACGCGGCCTCATCAGGAGTATCAAGGAGGGCTTCTTAGAGGAGGTGGCATTGAAGGTTAAAACCTCAAGGATGGAGAACAGGCCCAGATGGGGCACAGGGGAAGTGTTTAAGGCGGAGGCCCCCTCACCCATGTGCAGAGCCCCAGGGCCGTCCCCAGAAGACTCAGGGAAAGGCCCCAGCTCTTTCTTATAACCTGCAGCTCCACAGGTGGCTGTGGTGGGCCCAGAATGTTTCAGACAGGTTGGCAGCAGATGCTCTGGCAGAGAGTAAAAGGCAGACCAGGCTCATGGGCACAACGGGGGGTGTGTGTTGGGGGATGGGGGCGTGCCATGTCCCTCCCCAGCTGACCCTGTCTTTCCTCTCCCCTCTGCAGCTATGAGGCTGGAATCCTGGAGAACCCCAAGGTAATCCCCCCAACCCCGTCTCCTCCCAGCCGGCCACCTTTGGTGGTAGCTGCTCCATGCCGATGCTGTCTGATGTATTTGTAGCCTAATTTGAAATTTCACGGGGGCCAGCCATGGGGCTGGGGCCAAGCCCTGCCTGTATTCCCCGACCCCCCCGACCGGCCCCCCTCTGCCCGCCCTCTCCTCGCTGCATTTGAAGACCTCCCCCCGCCCTTCCTCTTCTAATTGCCGCTGGGATGAACAGGGGAAGGAAATATCTCAGGGCAGCATAGAGAGAGTGTGTGATTGTGAGACAATAAAGAAGTAATTAGGCAGATGAGACACTTGGGGGAGGGCCCAGCCTGTGCCCACCAGCTCCCAGGCTGTGCTGCTGGAGTTTTGGTTGTTGGGGGGCGGGGGGAGGCATGGCTGAGAGCCCCAGGCCCCATTTGTCTGGATCCGTGTTGCACACCCGCCACCACCGGCCACCCTGATCCCGTCCCTAAGCCTCCCGGGCGGGCCAGGCTGGGCCCTCAGCTCTGTTTGAAGTTTCGGGTTTCTCTCCCCGGGGTAGGGGGCTTCTTTGTGTCCACCCCTGCCCACTGTGGGAGGTGGGGGAGGCAGGGCCAAATCTATCATGGGAAGAGAAGAATCTCTTTGTCCCTGAGGGAATGTGTCTTAGTTCTCGAGCCCAGCCAGCCCCACACCCTGGGGAGGCTGGTTTGGGGGTGGGAAAAGTGTGCTTTTTGGGGGGGTGCAGCTGGGCCTGGGGGAACCAAGAAGGCCAGCTGGAGGGGAGGGTGCCCAGGGAGGTTTGGTGAAATTGGGGAGCGCCAGAGCCCCGCCCAGCATCCCCCAGGGCCTGGGCATCTGTCACTCTCACGCCCGCATGCTGCCCCCTGGTCGGTGTTGGCTGTAATATCACATGGCAGCCACCATGTCTGGGGAGCGGGCCGGGGGTGGCATCGCCCTGGCTCAGTTCCTAGGACACCGGCTGGGAGCAGCCTCACTTTATGGGTGAGGAAACTGAGGCCCGGAGCCGTGACGCGCCCCAGGGTGACAGCTGCTTGGGGCGAGGGAACGGGCCCTGGGGCTGGTGCCCTCCAGCTATTGGCTCCCCTACTGCCCATGGCCCCCTCCCTGTCCAAACCTGTCACTCAGGAGAGCCGCCACCCTTGCCCGCTGGGGGCTGATGGGCCCTGTGTGTGGCTGCTGCCTGCTGGTCACAGGTTTTTCTAGTTCATGCTCTGCTGACCCCACAACACTCAGGCCAGCCACCCTAATTAGCCAGTCAGTCAGCGCCAAGGGGGGCAGGGAGGCTGAGCCTGCGGAGTGGCTTCCAGGCAGGGCATCCTCTCAGGCCCGTGGGCCCCAAGCATGCCGGGCAACCACTCCTGGCCGTTCTCCAAGCAGCCTATGGCCTCTGCAAGCAGCTTATGGGGCAGAGAGGAGGCCCCCCCAGAATGGAGGACCTCAGGATTGAGAGAGCGAGCAAGGCCAGAAGGAAATCGCCCCTCGGACCGTGCAGGAGGGCCCCCGGGCCTGGAGTAGGTTACTGAGCTACTGTGGGCAGGTCCTGTGCCCTCCCAGGCCTCCTGTCTCATGAGGGTATCGGGTGGAGAAGTCTGTGCTAAAGAGAATCTGGATTAAGGATCCTGCTACCTCACCCACACTTGGGTCCCAGAGACAGGAAACCCGAGTCTAAATCCTAACTTTTCTTCTTATTGCTGTGCAACCTCGGGCAAGTTGCCCAACCTCTCTGAGCCTCCAGTACCCCTTGTCCAAGGTGGGAAAACACAGCACCTCCCTCCTGGGGCATCTAAAGCACTTGGCCTGGCACAGGGCAAGCCCTCAGTCATGGACCTGGGGGTCCCATGCTCCCTCCTCACGGGAAGAAGGGTCCAAAGTCTTCTCGGGGACCTCTCTCAAGAAAGGCTGGGCTGGGCTGAGCTGGGTGTGAGTCAAGGGGAAACGTAATTCCTGCGGAGATGCCTGGGGCACCCAGAGTCCAGCCGCTCTGGAAGGGAGTTTGCGCCAGCCATGCAGACTCCCCAGGGGCTTTGTGCTGGGGACGGGGCTCAACGTCAGGACGCGCCCTTGCATCCCTGGACCTGGCAGCCCTGTCCCCCTCGGGATGAGCTCAGGGGGACAGAGCTCGGGGAACCCGTGCCCCTCCCCCTCTCCAAAAAAAGCCAGGAGACCTGCGGAAGGGAGGGCTTGAAGGCAGATGGCTGAGCCATTTTCTGCCTCCGTGAGGGCTGATTGAAGGGCAATGAGGCAGCTAATGCGAAGAAAGATAGAAATTTACTTGCTTTAACTTCATACGGTCCACAGTGAAAGAGTTCATTCAGTCGCCGGCCCGCCATAGCTGATGGATGAATAAACCATTTGCGGCATCGATCATGCCTCTACATCATGGTTTAGTTCATGGGCCATTTGCTTCCAATTTCTCCTTCTCGGGGCCTGTTTCATGCTTTCTTTCGCCCTCTCCCCCTACCCCCCACCCCGACTCTCTCTCTCTCCTTTTCTTCACTCTCTTCCCTCCCCTGCCCCCCCACAGATGACATTGGAAGTGAGCCCTCCCGCTGGGAGGGATAAATAGATGGCATTGATACTCGGCAACAAACTATTTGTCATTTGAACTGGGCTTTTAGGAAGGAGAGTAAAAAGAAGGCAGGCGCTCGAGCCACCACGGAATGCAAAGCAAATGTCATTTTATTTCTATTTAGTTATTTTATTTAATCGGCGCTGTCAGGTGCCTGCCCGACAGCTGCCTCTGACTTCCGCTGCGGTCTGCAGAGACTCGTCCTCCAATCTTCCCATCCCCTCTCCTTCCAAATGCACGCACTGTCAGCCTCCACTTCAGTCTGGGGCTCCCTTAGGAAGTGTGGCGGGAGAGGAAGTGACAAGCAACGCGTTGAAAACAGTTGTAGTCGGGCCCAGCGCAGGTGGAGGTGGGAGAGAGCTGGGCTTGGATGGGAGTGGGGCCCTCGTACCGGCACTCTGGTTGGAGGCTTGGGGGAGTCCCAGGCAGCTGGAGATGGGACTGTGGAGTTGTGTGGTCACCCCAAGATCCAGTCCAGTTCACTTTACCTTTTTGTTGAGGATGAGCCTTGGGGCCCATCTGTGCCCAGGGAATGCTGCAGTTGGCAGGGCCCAGTGGGCCAGCCCTGATGCCTGCCTATGGCTGTGATGCTGGCTGGCTCTGGCCACAGGCCTCACCCTGCTTCTCAGCCCAGGTTTACTACAGCAGCTGGGAACCAGCATAAGGTGGCGGAAAGAGTCCCCACGTTTAGCTTCCAAAGCATGGTTTGGAGAAGCCACCTCTCAGCCTTGGCTTTCCCTGTGGTCCATAGAGGCATCAGGCTGGGGGTCCTTCAGGGCCCCTCCTACCGCCTGGAGCCTGCCTTTAGGGAAAGTTCTGGGTTCTTGTTCCTGCCCCACAAATGGGCACTGATGCGGGGATACAGCTGGTCCTGAGTCACATCGTCCCTTGGAGGTGGGGGTGGAGGGTCCACCACAGTCCTTGTCTGAACTTAGAAGGATCAATTGTCCTGGTTTGCCCAAGACTAAGAGGTTTCTGGGGACAAAGGACTTTCAGTGCTAAAACCAGGAGAAACCGGGGCACTTGGTCACTCTAACACAGAGTCACAGGCGAATGACCACGGGTGAGCTTCCAGGGTACTTATGTAGCCCCATCCCATGTAGAAGGAGGCTGGACCGAGCAGGTACCCCCATGAGTGAATTCCAGCTGCAGAGCACACTCCAGTTTGTACCAGGCCTTCCCTGAC
>NW_012110807.1:1091465-1098000 GCF_000951045.1 Mandrillus leucophaeus | reverse complement strand
TATATATATATATACGCTTAAATTGTAAGATGGCCAAGGGCAGGTATCATTTTTCCCCATTTTACAGATGAGGAAACTGAGGCTGGAGGAAGTAAAGCCTCCCCAAGGCCTCACAGCCTGAGATCTTGATCCTGGCATGGGGGTATTGCCCATCACTGTAAAATCCAACATGTATTTGGTGAGGACCTCACAGGGCTCCTGTCCTGAGTGCCAGGGAATAAGTTCCACGTGGTCTCTGCACGGATCTCACAGTTGCAGCTCCAGTCCCTCCCGCTCAGCCTCGATTTCTTCATCTGTAGATGGGGTAAGAGCGCTTGACCTTACCAAACGGAGCTGCTGAGAACTCAGACTGCAGATGGGAAGTGATACGTGAATGTGTGCAAGGTGTTTTGTTTTGTTTTGTTGTGTTGTGTTGTGTTGTGTTTTGTTTTGTTTTGTTTTGTTTTGTTTGCAGAGGAGGGGACGGAGTCTCACTCTGTCGCCCAGGCTGGGTGCAGTGGTGCAATCTCGGCTCACTGCAACCTCCGCCTCCTGGGTTCAAGCAATTCTGCGTCAGCCCCCCGAGTAGCTGGGACTACCAGCACATGCCGCCACACCCGAATAATTTCTTTTGTATTTTAGTAGAGATGGGGTTTCAATGTGTTGCCCAGGCTGGTGTTGAACTCCTGAGCTCAGGCAATCCACCCGCCTCGGCCTCCCAAAGCACTAGGATTACAGGCGTGAGCCACTGCGCCCGGCCGTCTGCAAAGTTTTTAAAGCAAAAATGAGACAGTAGTTCCTAGATGTCAGCAGGTGAACAAGAACCCCGGGCACAGGATGCCCAAAGGACGGACTTGAGCAGTCAGGCTCAAGAGGCCCAAGTCCCCACAGTGGCAAGTGTCCAAGCCGCAGCCTGGGGGAGCTAGGGCCTCCAAAGGTGGGAGGGAATTTCAAGAGTTCCAGGCAACACGCAGCCCCTCCACCACTGCATCAGACGAGAGGCCCATTTTCCAACACGCCCAAGAAAAAATATACATAAAGGTTGATGTGTTTTCAAATGGGTTTTTGCTTTGCTCTTCTCTTTTCTCCCTGTGAGTATTAACCTTGGGGACCCCGGGGACGGCTCGGCTTGCCAGAGCACCTGCTGGGGTCACACGTAGTCATTAGCTTTGCGGTCAGTGCAGAATAAACCCCAATTCCCGAGCCGGCGAGAGTGTGCGTACCGCTCCTGGAAAGCCCTCGGAACGCCGCCTCGCTCCTCCAAAGTCACACTTTTTCCTGCCTGACTTGTTCCTCTCCTGCTATTCTACCTCCAGCTGTGGGGGCGTCGAAGAAAAAGATGAGATCAAGTTGAGGGGAAAAATTGTCTGATTTCTCAAGCCCTTTGTTTCCCAGGCCCCTGGCAAGCGGGACTGATGCTAGGCTGAAGGCTGGAGACCAGGGGATCTGCTGGACCCCACCAGCTGGTGGGGAAGTGGATGGAGGAGAGGGGTGCAGATCCCTGCGGGAGGTGGACTGTAGGGTGTCCGGGGACTGGCATGTCATCCTCCCACCTCTTTCTGTCTTTTGTCAGAATCAAGCGCCTCCAGGTCTCTACACGAAGACCCAGGACCCGGCCAAAGCCCCCAACACCCCTGACATTCTCGAGATCGAGTTCAAAAAAGGTATGTTTTTTGAACGTCCCACCTGTTGGGACTCGAAAGGGGTTGACAGGGGTTGACTCTTGGCACCCTGGCTCCTTTCCCCTCCCTGCCTGGGAACCTAGGCCCTCTTTACCCCCACCCTGCATCCCTGGAAGCTGGAGTTCAGACAGGGGTTTCAAGGGTGCCGCACAGCCCACCTCCCTGGACAGTATGACCCATGGATGCCTCTAGGCTTGGGAGGAACACGCCCTCAGCCACCCATCACTTGGGTCCATGGGCACCAGGTCTGGAATGAGAGCACTCTAGTCCCTGAACAGCCACTCACCTTTCCTGGGCCTCAGTTTCCTCACCTGAGGATGAAAGAGAGTGCCTGCTGTTTTCCCGGGGTAGAATGAGGCCTGCAAGGGAGCGTCCAGCCCCAGGCCCTGATCCCATAAGGTCCTCAGTAAACAGTCAGTGTTGGTGAGCTGGCCTCAGGGACCCCTGGGACCCCACGTGGAAAGCCTTCGCCAGTCCTCACTGAGCCGCTCTGGGCCTCACCCTTCTGACCCCACGTTCAAAGTTGTGGCCACTCTTGCTCCCCTCGGCAGTGGAGCCTGTCCTGTTCACTCCCTCCTCCTCACTGCTGTCAACAAGAAGCGTTGGCTGGCCTGGCCTGAGTGCCTGGGTGCCTGAGCTTGGGAGAGGGCATCTCTTGGCCTGGAGGAAGGACAGGGAAGCAAGGCGAACCTGCCTGGGCTCAGAGGGAGGGCTCAGAAGGCCTTTCAGGAGGCTGGAGAGATCAGGGAGGCTTCCTGGAGGAGGTGGTGCTGGGCACAAGGGCATCCCAGGACCAGGCCGGGGCTGGTCCATTTGTCCACAAAGTGGCTGCCCACACTGGAGCTGGGATGAGAGGGAGACAGGCTCGTGGAGAGGCCTGGCCCGGCTCTGATGCTCGGCCCTTACCCTGGGTACCACAGAGAGGCGGATTGGGTGGGGAAGGCTCGGGCTGGTGGGGAAGCAGAGCTGCAGACCCCACCCTCCCTCTTGCTGGTGTGACCTTGACAGCCAGCGTCACCATGCTGGGCTTTGGGTGCACTCATCTAAAAACAGGCCCACAGGCATGATGCTCACAGGTGCCCAGCATGGTGTGTGGAATGGGGTGTCGGAGGCTGAGTGCTTTAATAATCTGCCTCGTCTGGGACTTTCCCAAGAGCCTGGCCAAGTCAGCGAGTGTCTTCCTTGCTCCCCTCCATCTGTCCCAACCCACTGGGGGTCAAAGAGGCCCCCAAAGGCAGCCGGGCCCCCAGGCCTGTTTGCAGGCACACAGCCTCCCTTGAGGATCATCTCTGAGGAGATGGTGGGAGTGGCCCCAGCAGCATCTCCTGGCTCCCTGCACGGGGCCCCAGGGGCCCGGAGACCCGTGAGGGTGGGAGGCAGGCGGCAGGCTGCAGCGGGTCCTCCGGCAGCCCTGCCCAAGGACCCGGGCAGCTCTGCGGGCTGAGCTGGAGAAGAAATGTGACCTATTGTCATGATTTGGGGACTGTCTGGAAGAAGAAAAAAAGACGGGAGGAACCCTCCCCTGGCCAGTGCCCATTCACTCTCTAGTTAATTTATTTGAAGTTTTAATCTAATTATTAACTATTTTAAAGGCTAAGAGGCTTTCTCCGGCAGCAGCACCAACAATGTCACCTCTTCTCCCGGGCAGGCCCCATCTAAGGCCCCAGCGAAGGCCGATAATAGGACCGGGAGGGAGAGAAAGGGAGAGGGGAGAGGCGGGGGGTGGCGAGAGGGGCTTAAGGTTCATTATTGGGCAGACTTACATTTAATAGCAATTTACAACCAAGTTATAAAACCCCTGGAAATGGGGGTTAAGAATGGCGAGGCTGACAGCGCCTTGAGCGAAGCCCCTCCAAGCGGCGCCTGGCTAATAAAGCCTCGAAAGCCGCTATTGAGGCCTGATTGGCACCCGATGGCTCGCTCCATGGTAATGAGCCGGGCAGATGGGTGGGGGATTAGCCGCCAACTTTGAACAGCTTTTCTTTGTCACTGTTTCAGCTCTCTTGTTAGCCCCAATACATTTATTGCTCATTTCACACCGCTCGAGAAAGTGCCCCTTGCTATTCAAAGTCAACCCCGAACCCACCCACTGCCCCCCCCAACCCCTTCCCTCCTGCCCTCCTGCCACCCCAGACCCAGCTCCTTGGATTCAGGGACGCTGCCGACACCTCGCCTGCTGGAGCGGGCACCGTGTCACCCCCATCAATCAGATGGCTGCGTGTGGGTCTGGGGTACAGGGTCGGGGCGCGGGGTCCGCCTGACAGACGTGGCAGGGGGCTGTGTGTGTGTGTGTGTGTGTGTGTGTGTGTGTGTGAGCGAGTATGTGTGTGCTTGAGCCCAGCCACACCTCGGCCAGGCGGCCCCCGGGTGACTGGTGGGACAGAAGGTGCTCCCGGCGTAAGACAATGGTGGAGCGTGAAATTCAATTAGTTCAGGGCCTGGTTCCAATTTCACAGCCCCTAAATGCAAAAGGGGCAAAGAGAATGGGAGGGTGGGGGAGAGCGTTTTTATTACATTTTCCCTTTCATTCTGGGGGGCTTTCTCGCCCCTTCTCTCCCTGCAGCAGGCCTCAACCTGCACAGGGCTTTTGAAGGAGTCATTTGGAGTCCATATCTGTCACATCCATTTAAGGCGTTGCGGGAGGAGGGAGAGGGTGGGGTGGCTGGTGCAGGCTCTTCTGCTGAGCCGGGCCCAGGGGCCCACTGCCTTCTCCTCCCACCCTAGGGGTCCCCGTGAAGGTGACCAATGTCAAGGATGGCACCACTCACCAGACCTCCTTGGAGCTCTTCATGTACCTGAACGAAGTCGCGTGAGTGACTGCAGCCCTGTCCGGCCTCCTGGGCACCGCTGTCTCAGGCGAGCACGGACCTGGACCATTGCAGCTGATGGTTGTGGCTGAGGCTCAGGGGTGCAGAGGACAGGCCGTGTCCCTTCCCCATAGCCACAGAGTTTCCCGGACTAGGGGAGCCCCGTTTGGCAGGAGAGGCTCCGTGGTCCTTAGCCTTGGAAGATAACAACCCCAGGGGGCCTTCTGCCTCCAAGGGATCATTAGGCTGGGGCTCCCAGGCCCTTGGCTGGATGGGAGGCCAGGATAGAAGGAAAGGGAGCGGTAGTTAGCTCTGGTGCTAGGCAGGGCCCCAGGACACAGGTAACAGAAGGAACAATTTGAACTCACACCTGGGCAATCCCTTCTCTCTCTGGGCCTCAGTTTCCGCACCTGTCCAGTGGGCACTTGGACTAGGTGACCAGGCTCAGATGTCCTCTGAGTCTTAGATCCTGAAATGCTGCCTCACCTGTGGCCTAAGCTGCACCCACCCTGGGGCAGCCCAGCTGGGTGGGTGACTCTGAGCCTTGCGGTAGTCCCTGAACCTAATGGACCGGTTCTTCCCACAGGGGCAAGCACGGTGTGGGCCGAATTGACATCGTGGAGAACCGCTTCATTGGAATGAAGTCCCGAGGTGAGTCTGCTCAGCCCTGCTCAGAGCCCGCCTCAGGGCCCAGCAAACCCAGAGATCCCTGAGACCTGTCCCATTTGGGCGCTACTACCCCTATGCTACGTGGGCGACGTTGGGCGCGTCCTTCCACCACAGCCTCCGAGACTGCAGTTCCCCTGCCGCCAAGTGGGGCTCATGGGCCCTTTGCCACTGACTTTCAGGCTGTTAGGAGAAGGGCTGCCCAAGGGCTGAGAGAGGCCCAGGAGGGCCTGGGAGTCCCCGAGGAGCAGGCAGGCCAGGGCCAGGCCTGGAGGTCAGGCTGTCTTGTGTCTGGGGCGGGCAGGCCAGGTTTGGAGGCAGACCGTGCAGGCCCGATTTCGTGGTCATTAAGGCCGCATGGAGGCCGTCGGCCAGGCAGGGTAAAAGTTCTGCCAGAGGTGGGCGCTGTGGCTGCACTGGCGCTGGGAGCCGGCCAGCGCCTAAGGTCCTGTCCCGGCATCAGGCCCGGCTCATGGGGCCCTTTTTCCAGGGATGGTTGGGGCTGAGCCTCAGTGTGGCATGCCTGCCACCTCAGCTGGCCTCTAGCCTGCCTAGCCCCGTATCCGCCTCTGGCTGGGCCCAGGAGCAGGGCAGTTGGTCCCCAGGCAGGTGCTTCTGTCTTCTCTTAGTAGCCAAAGCCCATGATTCCCTTTGTCGGTCACTCACCATTTCATCTTGACCACATCCTCCTCTCCAGGACTCAGTTTCCCCATTCATACACCAAGGGGATCTCAGGTCCCTGAGGGTCTGCCAGTGTGTGATAAAGCCATGCTGTGTTTTCTGGGGGGGTCCTAAGAGGGAGAGGACAAGGTTTCAGTAGTTGGATCCCCTGAATTGGGCACCTGAATTTTTAATACTGGTGGTGGAGTCAGGGCTCCCCACTTTGGTAAATGTTCAGATCTCTTTGCTTAGGGTCGATGTGAAAAGATACCAAGCCAAGTAAAACCTGACCACGGTATAGTCATAGCCCCATGTCCCTCAGGCTATTTTTACTAAGATTCTAAAATCCGAAGACAGCTGATCACCCCATGTGGGCCAGAAGAAAAGGGTGGTGGTGCGGAGGGCAGGAGGCCTGTTTCTGGTCCCAGGTTTGCCCTGCCTTGCCCAACGACCTTGGACTTGTCATCTATCGCTAGGCCTCAGTTTCCCCAAGTGTAATGTG
The DNA here is from genome assembly GCF_000951045.1 of Mandrillus leucophaeus. Classification (NCBI taxonomy): domain Eukaryota; kingdom Metazoa; phylum Chordata; class Mammalia; order Primates; family Cercopithecidae; genus Mandrillus; species Mandrillus leucophaeus. The sequence continues at coordinate 1,091,704 of NW_012110807.1, read as the reverse complement.
GTAAGCGTTGGGAGTTGCATCACTCTGGTTCTGACCTGTTTGCATTTACCTCAAAAGACATGGGAGCACGGAAAGGGGAGGCGGGTTTGTCTCTTTCTTGTGGTTTAGCTCCTTGCTTGCTGTTATTCAGGAGAAACAACCTAATTGAAGCTCTGGGAAGGCCTTGAGAACAATGTTACTAATTAGCTGCTCCTTTTTATCCTGGCTTACCTTTGTCTCTTACCTATATTAACATGTGA
>NW_012110807.1:1088886-1089960 GCF_000951045.1 Mandrillus leucophaeus | reverse complement strand
TTCACCGTGTTAGCCAGGATGGTCTCGATCTCCTGACCTCGTGATCTGCCCGTCTCGGCCTCCCAAAGTGCTGGGATTACAGGCTTGAGCCACCGCACCGGCCCAAATATTTCATGTGAGAAGGAAAGAGGAGAGACGGTAAATTAGGGCGCTGTGGATTCTCCCATAACAAGGTTTTTATTAAGTACACAGTAATGAGAGAAGCTGTTAATCATCAATTATATTGAGGGCAGAGCAGAAAGATGCTATTGTCCGTATCTCGGTGTACAAGGGGAAAATGTCATTTGTATTGATTTTACAAAGCTCGTAATTGAAATTCGTTAAGGGCTGACTTTTTTCTCTGGGGGGTGGGAGCGGGTAGGAAGTTGGGCAGCTCCTGTGCCCTGGGTCTGGGGTGGCCTAGTCAGTGGCACTCAGGGTCAGGGACAGGGGGCTGGGGAAGCTTCGGCTGGAGGCTGGAGTAGCCTTCTCCGTATTGTGGCTGTTCACATGTCATTATCACATTATCTTTTTAACTCTGGAGGGGGGCTAATTAAGTGAAGTAAATGAAATCAGTGGGGAGGAGAAGGGGGGCAAGGCAGGCCGGAGGGAAGCCGAGGGAGGCCGGGAAGGAGCCAGCGCACGTCCTTGTGCTCAGCTTCTTTCTCTCTCTCCTCTGTGGCCTCAGACTTCTCCAGCTGCTCTCCTGCCTCAGCTCTCCTCCCAGCCCTGCCCGCCTCACCTCTGCCTGCCGCCGCCTTGCTCCTCCTCCTTGCCTTCCTTTCCTCCTCCCTCTCTCCCTTTCCTCCTCCATCTCGCCCTTTCCTCCTCCCTCTCGCCCTTTCCTCCTCCCTTTCGCCCTTTCCTCCTCCCTCTCGCCCTTTCCTCCTCCCTCTCACCCTTTCCTCCTCCCTCTCCCTTTCCTCTTCCTTCCCCTCTTCCCTGCCTTGCCCTTCCCTCTTTGCCCATTCTCCTCCCCTTCCCTACTCTCTCCTCCTGTCTCCCTTCCTCCTCCACTTTCTGGCCCAGAAGGAACAAGGGCTGCCACCCACTTGCCCAACCTGCCCACCCACCATCTGAAACATTCCAGATGGA
>NW_012110807.1:1072321-1088331 GCF_000951045.1 Mandrillus leucophaeus | reverse complement strand
AGTAATTATGGTGTGATTGAAGCTTCTCCAGAGAGAACTGCTGACACCTCTGTCTTTTTCCTGTAAACATGGGGAGATGAAAATAGACACTTGGAGCTGCTGTGCGTGTCACTCCAAAGATGTCTGTTGTCTCTTCCACGGCAACACAGAGGCTCAGCTGTCATTTCCTCCTTCTCTCTGCACGGTGGTTTGTATGCCGACTGTCAAAAGCCCCAAATCTATAGTCTTTTAGCATCAGGTTTCTGTCACTTTTTTTTTTAAGTCTTTTTTTTCGCAGAAGAAACACACAGAAATCGTCTGTACCCCCTACCCCTGCGGAGAGGAGAGGGAAGAGCTTTAAAATGCACGCGCGCACACACACACGCACGCACGCGTGACAGCAGCAACCTAAAAACAAGCTTTTTGATCAGTCACAGTTAACTTGAACACCTTCTAAGAGAAGGAGCAGGAATATTAATTGCGCTGGTGCGTTTTGTGTCTGCAGCCTTTCCCCTTGAGGGTGGCAGCCAAGAAGCCGGCGCTGGGGGCTCGGGAAGAGGAGGGTTCTGCCCTCCCTCTGCCCACCAGACACTCTCTGCTCCCGGTGGCACTGGTCTCATTTTCCTGGGGACACCTGTGATGGGCCAGTAGCTGGAGCAAGTCAGAGCTCTTCCCCGAGCCCTGAACCTCACCTGCGTCCTCCCCTCTCTGGACTGATGGGAGGCGACGCTTCAGCCTAGAGTGTTCTCGAGACAAGACTCTCAGTAAATAGGGCACACCTGGAGGACACTCTGAACACTTACCTTTGAGGTAGGTCCCAAAGGAAGTTGGAATGTCAGAGCAGCAGGAACTTGCAGCCTTCTTGTTGCCTGGGTCTAAGAGAGGGGGCTGAGGCCGGCCAAAGTCACACAGCAAAGCCAAGCTGGGCACCTTCTGTAAAGACATGGTTATAAGACTCCTGGTGCCCAGCTCCAGCCCTGCAAATATAGTTTGGACTGCCCCGCAGTTGGCCCAGCTGAGGACAGAAAAGCAGGGAGGCGGGCCTGGGTGTCTAGGAGTTGAAAATGAGGAGGGCTCCTGCTACTGGCCTGTCCAAGATGGCACTAACACGACTCTGTGGCCAGTGTAAGGATGGGCTTTGCAAGTTTCTAGAATATTCCAAAATGTACCCAAACTCATCACTAGAAGTCCTGTTTCCAACCCAATACGTATCCAGTTCGAGTATGTACCAGGATGGGAGGACCAGCAGGACTTTGTCAGTGTCGTGCTCTTGGTGGCTCTTGGGAAATTGCTTTATTTCTGGTAATAAGGTTTCTAGGCTAATTGAAAACTTGCTCCTCCAACATTATCGTTGTATCTGCCATTTTGGAGACGGAGATTTCCCAAGGTTCTGCACGCACTGATCTTTCTAAACACATTGCTCAGCCATTCCCCTTTCTGGTGGCTTGGCGCCGTCGTGTTTGTTTGGGGTCGTCATGTTTTGTGTTGTGTTTCTTTCAGACAGGGCTGAAGTGTCACCAAGGCTGTAGTGGAGTGGTGCAGTCATGACTCACGGCAGCCTCGACCTCCTGGGCTCAAGCAATCCTCCCACAAAGCACACACCACCACCCCCAGCTAATTTACCATTTTTTTTTGTAGAGACAGGGTCTCCCTACATTGCCCAGGCTGGTCTTCAACTCCTGGGCTGAAATGATCCTCCCACCTTGGCCTCCCAAGTAGCTGGGACCACAGGCACATGCCACCACACCCAGCTCATTATTTAATTTTCTGGTAGAGATGGGGTCTCATTATGTTGTCCAGGCTGGTTTTGTTTTTTTGGGGTTTTTTTGTTGTTGTTGAGACGGAGTCTCGCTCTGTCACCCAGGCTGGAGTGCAGTGGCGCATCTCAGCTCACTGCAAGCTCCGCCTCCCGGGTTTACGCCATTCTCCTGCCTCAGCCTCCCGAGTAGCTGGGACTACAGGCGCCCGCCACCTCGCCCGGCTAGATTTTTGCATTTTTTTAGTAGAGACGGGGTTTCACTGTGTTAGCCAGGATGGTCTCAATCTCCTGACCTCGTGATCCGCCCGTCTTGGCCTCCCAAAGTGCTGGGATTACAGGCTTGAGCCACCGCGCCCAGCCCAGGCTGGTTTTGAACTCAGCTCAAGCAATCCTCCCGCCTTGGCCTCCCAAAGTTCTGGGATTACAGGTATGAGCCCCCACACACCTGGCCTGTGCTGAGTTCTATGTCCCTGTTCCCCAGGCTGTCTATAATGACTTTTCTCAGTCACTCCTCTGTTTCTGCCGCCATCAGCCTTTTTACCCTTTCCTGGTTTGTGGCTCTGAGCTGCTCTGCAGAAAATGATGACGGACCCATTTGAGCTGTGTTTTACAAGAGTCACGGTGAGGCCTGAGGAACTCCCGAGGGATGTGAGGGCTTGGGCCGCTGCATAAACTTGGAGAGAGGCCATTTCCTGCTCAGCAGTCACAACTAAATTCAGACGGTGGAGACTGCCGAAGGCTACAGCCCCCACCAGTGAAACGGGATGGGCTCTTTGGTGGCACGCGATACTCGTATTTGCACCTGGTTGCTGTGAGGAGCTTTCACAAGCATGTCACCTGACACCAGTATATCAGGGGTTTACAGATGAGAGAACCAAACCTCCAGAGGTTCCCTTCGGCCCAGGTACACAGAGCCATGGTGAGCACCCAAGCTTTTCCTCCACAGCAACAGCCCGGACTTGGGCTTTCTCTCATGCTCTGGTTAGCAGTTGATCACTTTGCCAAAGGCCCTTCGAGGCCACCTGGAGCCGAACGGGAGACCCCGGTGCTGGGCCCGTTCCCCCTCCAGTTGGCTGGTTAGTATTAGGCAAGCCAGTCCCCTCCCCAGGCCTCAGGTTCTCATTTGTAAAACTGGTGTGTGGGACTAGATTTAAGGTGAGTCCAGAGTTTGCAGAGCGGCCTCCGTTCCTCCCAGCACAGCCTCTGCCATCTCTTCTATATGCTGGGCTCCTGCCGCAGGCTGCTGGAATACTAAGTTGGCAGCTAACAGTCGGGGGAACACGGTACCGGATTGATCTAATGCAAGCTTTGACATTTCTGTGATTCTAAGACTTAAAGATCAAAGACTGGAGGAGTTCTCCAAGGAGGAAACTTCTGGTAGGGCACAAGGGCTCGGCAGACTCAGCCTCCCCAGATCCCCGGTGGGCTTCAGAGTCAAAACCAATATCCTTCATGGTTTTTATATTTTTTTAATTTTAAACTTGTGGTAAAATACACGTAACATAAAATGAACCATTTTAAAATGCGTAAGTGTGCCGCTCAGCGGCATCCGTTCCCAGGGCTGTGCCACTCAGTGGCATTAGGTCCGTTTGCAGGGCTGTGCCGCCGTGACCACCATCCACCTCCAGAACATTTTCGTTTTGCAAAGCTGAGATTCTGGCCCCATGAAACACTCCCCATTTTCCCTACCCCAGCCCCTGGCAGACACCATTTCTGTCTGTATGATTTTGACGACTCGAGGGGCCTCCCATGAGTGGAACATACAGTGTTTTTGTGCCTGGCCTTTGCACTTAGCGTCATGGCCTTATGTTGATGCTGTGGCATGTGTCAGGATTTCCTTCTTTTTTTCCTCTCTCTCTTTGTTTTAGACGGAGTCTTGCTTTGTCACCCTGGCTAGAGTGCAGTGGTGTGAAATCAGCTCACTGCAACCTCTACCTCCCGGGTTCCAGTGAGCCTCCTGCCTCAGCCTCCCAAGTAGCTGGAGCTACAGGCATGCAGCACCATGCCCGGCTAAAGTTTTTTGTATTTTTAGTAGAGACGGGGTTTCACCATGTTGGCCAGGCTGGTCTTGAATTCCTGACCTCAGGTGATCCGCCTGCCTCGGCCTCCCAAAGTGCTGGAATTATTACAGGCGTGAGCCACTGTGCCCGGCCTCCTTCCGGCTGAATAATATTTCACTGCGCATTTTGCTTCTGCACTCATCCCTCGATGGACACCTAGGTTGCTTCCGCCTCTTGGCTATTGTGATTAATGCTGCTATGAACCTGAGTTGGGTCTTTTTCAAGCAGCCACTGTAGAAAGAGGTTAGTAAATTCCCAGGATAATTGAGAACCTGCGCCTTTAGTGATGTAACGTGTAGTGGAAGAAAGGAAGTTCTTGGGGTAGAATCCCTGGAGATGGGGGAGCTATGGGCCCTGCTCCACCCAGACAGCAGCTGCAGGGCAGGCTTGCCCAAGGCCAGGTCTCTGAAGTGGATGAGAGAGGTTGCACTCCTGGGGCAAGAGGGAGCCTGGGCTGTGTGGTGTGGGCAGTCCTGCCTCTTGGTACCCCATTGTCCTCTGATGCAGTAGGGCCTTACCCCAGACCCAGCTCAGCCCAGGGCCAGGCACTTCTGTGTCACTCAGAGATCATCTGTTCCAAGCAGGTTGTTTTCCAAATGGAGGGACTGGGCCTGAGGTCGCAGAAGGGGACTTGAGCAATCCCCTCTCCCCTGACCTTCCAGGGTTGGGCCTCCATGGCCAGTTGACTTACAGGGCAGCAGACAGCACTGGTGAGGGACTCGGGGGCCTACATTGAGTTCCCAGCTCCACCTAGAGCAAGCCCCCTCTCCTCCTGGGCTCAGTTTCCCCATCTGTACAGTGGGGTCAGCCTGGGTGATTACCCAAGCCCTCTGCCACTCAGTGGTCTCTGGAAAGACCTGGCCGCAGGGGCCCCACAGGCTGAAGGTGGCACGTGGGTACACATGTACATGTATGTGCACAGCCGTCCCCCTCCCCTGGCTCCCTGGTGGAAGGGAGGAAGGGATATTTGGGGCTCTGGGCTCTACTGTAGTCGCTTTAATTACAGGCTTTCAACCTCGGGCCGGTGGGCACGCATGGGGAGGGAGGGGTTGCTGCTCCGAAACCCTGTCATTTTCTAGCATCGGCGGGCCCCTTCAAAGGGGGCATCTAGACATTTTCTCCGCAAGCTGCAGAGTGGACTGTCGTGGCCCCAGCATGAACATAATGACAGATGCATTTTGCAGCAAGCTGGGAGTGAATGGGTCTGACCGGCTTGTCTCCCGTCACACGAGTCATTATTATTATTTTTTTTTTTTGTCATTTGCTGACAGTTTGGGTTTCATGCGTTTCTCTCTTTTTTCTCCTTTTCCCCCTGCCTGGAAAAATGGCTAGGTATCTACGAGACCCCAGCAGGCACCATCCTTTACCACGCTCATTTAGACATCGAGGCCTTCACCATGGACCGAGAAGTGCGCAAAATCAAACAGGGCCTGGGCTTGAAATTTGCTGAGCTGGTGTATACCGGTGCGTAAGACTCTACGACTGTCCCCTCTAACCGCCCCACAAGGGATCCCAAATCACCGTCCGGCCCTCGGGCCTGGCCCTCCCCTCCGTATCAGCACCTTCCTCCCCTGCCACCCACTGCCATCCTCGTGTGAGACCCCAAAAGGTGCAGGCCAAAGGGGGTTGAGGGAAAGTGCAGGCATGACGGAGCAAGGGGATGCTGGAACCTGCCTTGACATGGGGTGTGTCCAGGGTGATGCACCAGCCTCCACCGCCTACAGTTTGCATGACTCCAGCACGTGCCAGGCGCTGGGCACTGCGGCGACATGCATCACCCCACATGGTCCTCACAACTTTCCCAGAAGGTCTGCGGCTCCCTGTACACATGAGGAAACTGAGGCTCTGAAGGAAAGCCTAAAACCAGAAGTGGCCTAGCTGGGTTTGACCCCTAAGTCAGGCTGTCTCCAGGCAGAACCTGGACCTATTCTATGAACTTGAGGGAGAGGCTCTGTGGACCAGGAACTCAGCCCCAGACCCCAGTACTGCAGAAGCCAGATCGTGACCATGAAACCACTGAGGTGGCCACAGGGCCTGCACCTTGCCACACACCCAGCCAATGTGTGGAAGGACCAGTGGGTGACATGAGCACCTGAGGCGGGGGTGTCCCCGTTTTGCAGGTGAGGAGTCCGGATTTCCATGCCTTGCCTGGATTCCAGCCTTGGAATCCTGACTCCAAAATCCAATCCTCATATGGTGTAACAGGGGTCCCCAAACTCCAGTCCCTGGGTCAAATCCAGCCTGTCACCTGTTTTTGTTCAGCCCATGAGCTAAGAATAGTTTTTACGTTCTTATTTATCTATTTATTTGGGGCAGACTTTCACTCTTGTTGCCCGGGCTGGGGTGCAACGGTGCGATCTTGGCCCACTGCAACCTCCGCCTCCCTGGTTCAAGTGATTCTCCTGCCTAAGCCTGCTGAGTAACTGGGATTACAGGCACGCGCCACCACGCCTGGCTAGTTTTTGTATTTTTAGTAGAGTTAGGGTTTCACCATGTTGGCCAGGCTGGTCTCAAACTCCTGACCTCAGGAGATCCGCCAGCCTTGGCCTCCCAAAGTGCTAGGATTACAGGCATGAGCCACTGCATCTGGCCAGTTTTTACATTTTTAAATGGTTGGGAGGAAAAAAAAATTTAATGCTATTTCATGACAAATTATATAAAATTCAAGTGTTGCCGGGCACGGTGGCTCACGCCGAGCGAGGTGGCTGTTTTTGCATTGTCTGTGGCTCCCCTGGAGTGGCAAGGGTAGGTTGAGCCATTTTGAGAGAGACCCTAGGACCCGAGGAGCCTCAAATATTGGCTCTCTGGCCCTTCCCACCCCTACTCCATAACATACACATACCCCTGATTTGGGCATTACATTAAATAGTTGCCCTGAGCTGTGGGAGGACAGGCTGTTGCCTGAGGCCGACCCTCACATCTTTGGGGGCCTGGACATCAGGGGACCCGTGCAAAGTTAGTATTAGTTAATCTAATAGCTTCCTGGGCTAAGCTCTCCTCCCCTCGCCTCTTCCCCTCCAGTCTCAGATTTTGTTTCCTTTTAAGCCTCCTAATCACTGTAACTCATCTCAGGATTTCAGGAGGGCTCGGCGGTTATTGGCTGGCATTATTTCTCCCTGCCATTGTTCCTGGCAGCTTTGAAGCCGAGTTCTGCCCCCCTTCCCAGGTACAGACAGGTGCTTAAATACCATTGTCTCCTGCGGGCTTTCCAGCCTGGTGGGACTGCAACCCTGAAAGAAGGATTTTACTTACAAAGTGAGAGAGTTATTAAGATGTGGCAGAGGAGGGAGCACCTGGCTGGGCTGCTCCGGGGCCTCCATAGAGGCTGATCCCACCGTGGCCGTGGCCGCGGCTGCCACTTATCTTACTGTCTTGCTGCCAGGCTCTGAGCTGGGCACCTGATGGGGTATTATCTAATATTAGCTGTGCAGAGGTGAGGAAACGGGGGCCCCCAGGTGAAGACACTTGCCCAGGCTCTCCTGGCTGGTGATGGGCAGCTTTGAGCTGGGGACAGGCCAGCTGTAGCGGCCAAGTTCCCAGTTATTCCGACAGATTCCAGGATGCTCATGATCAAGGGGCGCGGCGGCACAGACAGGGGAACCCTGGATGTAGGGCACAGTTTGGCTCCTGGCTGCGATCACGGTGCCTCTACACCGGACTGGCTGGGTTGAGTCCCTGCTCTGTCCTGTCAGCCAGCGACAAGCCGTCTACATCCCAAACTGAGGTACAATGATTAGGAGACTTAAAAGGAAACCAAACCTCAGAGTGGAGGTGAGGGACAGTAGGGGCTTCTTCTTGGTGGTGATCACTAATACTAACTTTATCCTGGTCCGCTGACATCCAGGGCTCCACAAACACCAAGACGGGCCTCGGGCAGCAGGCTGACCCCCACAGCTCAGAGGGGCTGTTTGATGCGATTTTCCCCGTGAGGGATACAGAAATGGTACCGACCAGGGCTTTGCTTGATCATCTTACTTAACCTCCCTAGGCCTCAGTTTTCCCATCTGAAGAGTGGGAATAACAGTTCTGTCTGGTGGTGAGGACTAAAAGCATGAGTATCTGTGAAGCACCTGGAACTATGTCTGGCAGGCGAGTGGTTATTCCAGTGCGTGAAATAACTGCGAGCACCTGGCGTGGGTTCCCAATGTGGAGGCAGGGCACTTGGAGCCTTGCCTCTGGCTGGGTTAATGGTCTTGAGCAGGTCTGTCTCTTCCCTGAGCCTCAGTTTCCCCTCCTGTCAAATAAAGGGCACCAGGCTGAGGGCACGCCAGGGTCTCTTCCCAGTCCCGTCTAGCTCCTGGGTGGAAAGCCCACCATTCCTCCAGGAATGGCATCCAGGGTTAGCCTGGCAGGACCCCAGCTTCAAGACCCTGGCAGGGCCCAGTGGAGCGTCTCATCCAGGGGGTATAGCTCACCTCTTCTCCCCTCACCTCCATTTCTTCAGCAATACAATGGGTATAAGGTGCAAGGCACACAGAATTGCTCCAGTTAGAAAGGGTTGCATGTGTTTGGTTGGGGTTAGCAGCATGGGGGAGGGGTCCCTCTCCAGCTCAGCCCTACGCCCCACCCACAGTGTATCTGCAGGTCTAGGGGGTGCAGGGTCTCCCCCGATGCAGCTTAAGCCAGGCTCGCTGTCCCCCAACCCAGGCTGGGTCTGCTGGGAAAAGAAATCTGAGCAGAAGACCCCCGTGGGGGCAGAGGTAGAAAATTCTGAGATAAAGCCCAGGCCAGTTGCTCCCACGGAGATCTCTGTCCTATCTCTGGCTCCATCTCTTGCCTGTCTTCCAGCCTGGAAACTTAATGGGCTAATTATCCCCGCTCTGTCGGAGAGATGGCCAAGCCCAGGACACCAGGGCATGGGGGGCTGGGAGAACATCAGTGGCCCCCTCCACAAGGGTCTCAGGTGTGTTGGAGAAAGCCCTGGGCCAGAGTTAGGAGTGCTTCATCAGACCTGGGCTCTTCCACAGTCTTGCTGTGTGGCCTTGCACAGGCTGTCTCCCTCTCTGGGCCTCTCTCCCTGTGTACAGTGAGGGCTGGCACACAGCATGGTGTTCAAACTGCAAATGCAAAACGCTTTGCACTCTGCGTTCTCTCACTGAATCCACACAACCTCTGGTTAGTCATGTTTTCTCACTGTGCAAATGAGTAAACCGAGGCTCAGGGAGGTTACATCACTTGTCCAGGTGTGGCTGGGATGTGGACTCAAAGAATGGGACACTGGAGAGCAAGGGCTCAACCTCTACTCTCCCTGCTTGGCCCTCCCCCGCCTCTGCAAGCCCCAGGACCCCATCCCAGAGGCCTGTCCCCTTTCCCACGGAGGGCCTCAGCAGGTGCCCCCAGGGGCCTGGGCCTCCCACAATAGCCGCAGCCCCTGGGCTGACCCGGCCCTTTATCAGGGCAGGAGATCATGCACCATCTGGCCCCGCAGCTGCCCAGGTGGGCTCACCTTCCCGGCTCCGTTTCAGGAAACCCTAGCCTTGCCCTGTCCCTCCCCCAAGCCATGGCCGGCCTGCCTGCCGCCCCTTGGTCCCAGCCTCCATCAGAAGCGGCTAGAGAGAGGCCCGGGCCAGACTGGGGTCTGAGCGCTACCCCTCCCTGGCCTTTAGGGCTCTGGGGGAGAGGGGAGGAAGCATGTTTCTCAGGCACCTCCTGCCCCCACCTACACACCAAGGGATGTTCTGGCCATAGAGAAAGCTCCGAGTTGATAGTAGGAAGCAGAGTTGTTACAACTTGGGCCAACAGAAGTCAAATGGAGGCTCCCCACTTCCAGCCTGTGTGATCCTGGAGAAGTTTCTTAACTTCCCTGAGCCTCCCTTCCTCACCCAGAAAGGCGAAATGCTAAGAGAGTGTCTCTCAGAGGGCTGTCTGTTAGGATTCAGGGAGCTAGCCCAGATGAAAGCCTGAGCGCGGTGCTGCTGCTTATCTATGCAGAAATATTCTATCTGCCCAGGAAAACAGTAGCAGGTGCAGAAAACAGCCCAAGGATTCCAAGGGGCCTGCCCACCCCGAAGGCACCTAGGACTCCAGTTCACGGTAGCCCCTAAAGCCGGTGCGGCTCAGTGCTAGGGGCTCCACACGAAATATTACTGTGACATCCCCACTCAACAGATGGGGAAACAGAGAGGGGAAGGTTATGCATGGCCATGGTCTTGAACCACCACCTAGCTGCCTGCACTGGACACCCACATCACCAAGCCCCAGGCAGCACGTGCCTCTCAGTACTGTCTGAGCCTTCTGCTTCCCCCAGAAGATTAGAGCCTCCATTGGGCCAGGGATGGGGGCCCTTTACCATTGTGTCCCCAGTTGCTGGCTTGTGGCACTTCCTGAATGCCTACGGCATGAAGCAGTGGGTCACTTCCCTCCTCCTGACCCTTAGGGAAGTGACCTAGGTGGTCACCTCCTTACCCACAGGCCCTTTGCAAGGTTAGAGGGCAAGACTATGAAAGCATGGTCCTCAACTCAGCCGCTGGCAAGCGCACATTGTACCAGACGCATGGGAGGCAGTCATGGTCTGCATGGCGGGGTAAAGCATGCGGCACCCATCCTGTGCCCTTGCTGTGTAGGAGGCCTCCCTAGTGATACCCCGTTTTCCTCCCCGTAGGTTTCTGGCACAGCCCTGAGTGTGAATTTGTCCGCCACTGCATTGCCAAGTCCCAGGAGCGAGTGGAAGGGAAAGTGCAAGTGTCCGTCCTCAAGGGCCAGGTGTACATCCTCGGCCGGGAGTCCCCACTGTCTCTCTACAACGAGGAGCTGGTGAGGTAGGCGCCCCACACCTCATCCTGACCCCGACTTGGGCACAGAGCCTATCTTTTGACTGGATCCTCAAGACATCTGTACCTGAGCACATGTCAGGCACCATGCAGAGGATAGAGCAATGGTCACCGAGGATATAGACACCACTATGCTTCCGTGGAACTTACAGGCTAGCTGGGAGAAAGGCATGGATCAAACCATCACCAGAATGTAGAATCAGACAAGGTGGCAGCAGGCTATGACGAATGCAGGATAGTCTGGCTGGGTATAATAACTGGGATTGGCTAGGAGGTGTGGTGCATCCCTGTAATTTCAGCTGAAATTAGGAGCCTTAGGAGGCCGAGGTGGGAGGATTGCTTGAGCCCAGGAGTTCAAGACCAGCCTGGGCAACATAGAAAGACCTTGTCTCAAAAAATATATATGTGTGTGTGTGTATATATATATATATAGAATAATTGGGGTTGTGGAGAAGCTCCTTTGCTATTCAAACAATAGCAGAGTTAACAGGTGAATAGCAGGGAGGGGTGGGAGGGCAAAAGAGGCCAGGGGGAGGGAGCCGAAGCTAGATCTTAAAGGGAAAGGCAAGATCAGATCTGCGCATTTAGAGGGTCCTTCTGGCTGCTCTGGAGAACGGATTTGAGTAGGTGGGAGGGCACCTGTGGAAATGCGGTAGCTTGGACCAGGCTGATGACTCCCGGACTAGATAGCAGCAGGCGAAGCTGACACAAATCTAGGAGGAGGGATTGAAATGACTTGGATGTGGAGGGAGATGGAGGATCCAGAATCACTCTAGTGTCTGGGGTCGTGAGCAGCTGGGTGCAGTCCCTGGGTTGAGGAAATGCTCTTGAGGAAGGATCATGCATTTGGATTTAGGTGTCATGAGCATGGGTTTCTTTTGAGATAGCTGGGAAAACTAACTAGAAGGCCGTCGGACACTTGGGTCTAGAGTTGAGGAGAACCTAGGCTGAACACCCTGGAGCATCATAGGCATTTTGATGTTCTCTGAAGCCCTGGGCCAAGAGAGACTGCCGAGGGGAAAGTGTGGAGTGAGACAAGAAGGGAACCAGCTGGGCAAGATGGCATACACCTGGAATCCCAACTCTTTGGGAGGCCGAGGCAGGAGGATCACTTGAGGCCAGGAGTTCAAGACCAACCTGGGCAACATAGTGAGACCTCCTCTCTACTAAAAATAAAATTAGCTAAGCGTGGTGGCATGTGCTTGTGGTCCCAACTACTTGGGAGGCTGAGGTGGGAGTGTCTCTTAAGCCTGAGAGATCAAGGGTGCAGTGAACCATGACCATGCCACTGTACTCCAGCCTGGGCAACAGAGCAAAACCCTGTCTCAAAAAATAAATACATAAAATATTAGCCAGGTGTGGTGGCATGCACCTGTAGTCCTAGCTACTCAGGAGGCTGAGGCAGGAGGATAACTTGAGCCCAAGAGTTGGAGGCTGCAGTGAGCCAGGATCGCACCACTGCACTCCAGCCTTAGTAACAAAGTTAGGCACTGTCTCTTAAAAAAAAAAAAAAAAGGCGGGGGTTAATGCAAGTGGAACCATGAGGAGATTTCTCATTGATGGACCAGGCAGAAGGTGGCCAAGGAGGAGCCCCTGGATAGGCAGGAGGGCCCTGGTGAGCCAGGGCCAAGGTGGCAGCTAACGACTGGCCACTCCTGCATCCGTCCCGTGGATGCGAGTGACCTGCACCAACGGACGAGGTGTCACCTCCAGAGGTCACCTGGTTAAACTAGAGATGGGGCAGGCCCCTGTGGGACAGACAGCCCCCACTGGACGAGGGTCCCCCAAGGCCCAGCTTAGCTCAGGCCGAGGCCAGCCCCTCCCTCCTGGAGGCTGGTTGGGAATTAAAGTACGAGTCTTGCTTGCCAGTCAATATTTTTTTCTTTCCCTTCTCCTTGCCATGTTGAGTTTCTCCCCCCTGCAATCTTTCTAAACACGTTATAAGCCATAAATACAACTGAATCAGTTTAGATCAGTCGGGGTAAATGTCAAATTATCTTCTCTCTTTCTCTCTCTGGCTCTTTCTTCCCTCCCCCTCCAAATCAACAGCCTCTAATAATCTGTCCAACCCTTCATTAAGCCTTACAGTCTCACTCAGGGAGATTAAATGAATAAAGTAAAAAGGGAAAGGGGGAAAAAAAAGAGAGAAAAGCAGGAGCATTTATTCTCACTGTGTCTCCGACCATTTCCCTTTTCTTTTTGATTTCTACATCGCTGACTTGAAAGCCCTTGAGTGACAGCGTCACAGGGCCCAGCGAGGAAGCCGCGAGAGGCAGCAGAGCTGGAAATGCCGCGGCACAGTCGGTAGAAAGTAACGTAATTATAGAGCAGGTCAGAGCCACTCGAATGAGCAAAAATAAAAGCACAAGAGGTTTTCTGTAGACCGTCAGGGGAGGTAAAAAAAAAAAAAAAAAAAGAAAAAAAAGAAAAAAAAAATTCATTGTAAACTCTTTTTCCACCTCCCCTCTCACTTCAAACCACAATTTTTAAAAGAGGTTTTTTAAGTTTCTGAGAGACCCCTCTTGGAACTCCCAGCAGCCTCATGGGACGTTTGTCCCTGGACGTGGGCCCTCTTTGCAGGGGCTGCCAGGGCAGTTGGGAAGGTCCCGCCTTGGGGAACAGGATGGGGAGAGTTTGTTGTGACTTGTGAGAGATGGAGGTGAAGGGACAGATGGTCACGGAGGTGGGATTCTGTGTCCTGCATTCTCCCTGCGCTGAGGACAGGGGCCAGTGGGGCTGAGGCTCGGTTTCCAAAACAAGGTCTGACCAAGGGATCTGAAGAGGTTGGTGGTCTAGTTTGGTCCAACCCTTCCTAAGCACCGATTCTGCACAGAAAGGGGTGGCCAGCAAGTCTGGCATCTCCTCCTCTTCCAGGGAATGAAAGCTCCTAGTGGCTTCAGTGCCTGAGCCCTGGAGGGGCCATGGAGGTATAGAGGAGGGAGTAAGGGAAGTCAAGGAGGTGCAGGAGTACGGGATTGACTTTGCAGAGAGTTCCACGCGCCCACCGGCTTCAAGGCCTGGTGAAGGTCAGGGCCCGGGTCCTGAACGAGTCACTGGGGCCAGGCAGATGCAGAGACCTCATCGGTTCTTGTAAAAAGTCCACAGTCTACAAAGAACCAGTCAGAGGTCCAGCCTCAGGGTCTCAAAGCAGCAGATCCGCCTGCCCCCCGACACCAACCCCCCCTCACCCCCATCAATCTCACTTCTCTAGAGAGGGCCCCTGAGGGGACAAGCCACCTCCTTGTCACTGGGAACCTTGAATCAGCTTTGTCCTAGGACTGCAATTCTGCAGAGGAGGGGCTGATTCAGAGCAGGACATGACAAGGGACCCCATCCTCTCAGAGGCTTGTAGAGTAGGAGGCATCTGAGTCCACGTGCCCTAAGTGCTTAGCACAACCATAATTAACGAAGGCAATGGGTGATTGATTGCTTGTGTCTGGCCCCTCCCTGTGGACACCACTCTTGCTCTTCCTTCCTTGGCACCTGGCCCAGCACCTGGCAGGCAGCAAAAGGTTTAATAAATGCCTGAACAAATGAATGAGTGAATGAATAGTGTTAGTACTAGTGGGTGCTCACTGTGTGCCAGGCACCAGCTACATTATTTCTCTTTTTTTTTTTTTGAGACGGAGTCTCACTGTGTCACCCAGGCTGGAATGCAGTGGCCGGATCTCAGCTCACTGCAAGCTCCGCCTCCCGGGTTCACGCCATTCTCCCGCCTCAGCCTCCAAGTAGCTGGGACTACAGGCACCCGCCACCACACCCGGCTAGTTTTCTGTATTTTTAGTAGAGACGGGGTTTCACCATGTTAGCCAGGATGGTCTCAATCTCCTGACCTCGTGATCCACCTGCCTCAGCCTCCCAAAGTACTGGGATTACAGGCTTGAGCCACCGCGCTCGGCCCCAGCTACATTATTTCATGTGGAACCAAAAGTGACGTTGAGAGCTAACCACGCATTTGACAGGTGCGAGGCCGAGGCTCCGAGCGCAGGAATACTGGCCTGGGCTCTCTGGTGGTATGTGGCGGAGCCAGGACGCAAACCCCAGTCAGCCGGCTGGAGTGACTGCCATGGTTAGGAAGGTTGGGAGGAGCAGCTAAGGGTGGAGAGCCCCAAAGCAGAAGGCTGGTGAGTCTGGGAGATGGAAACTGTAGAGAGGTAAAAATCTGCTGAGTACAGCAGCAGTCAACCCAGCATTTTCCATGACACACTGGCAGTGGGTACCCAGGTTTCAGGATGGATTAGGTGAAGTCTAACTGGTTGGACAAATGAGGGGGAAGGTGACTTCATGGGCCAATCTTGCTGTGAATGCTGGAGGCCTCCCTGCAGCTTGCAAAATGCCTTTGTGTTGTTGCAATTCACACCCTAAGGCCTTCTGAGCCTTCAGGTCAGTGGATGCCATCCACACAGTCCCGAAGGCACAGCTGGCTTGGACGCGTGCTCCATTTACAGACGGAGTGCTCTGGTTGGTAGGACTTCATAGGGCTAGTTCTGGGGCGGCTGCTCCTAGCCTCCCGCCACATTGTGTAGCAGGGAAGAGGCTGCTGTGTGCTCCACTAGGGCGCTCCAACCTTTGGGTTGGTGCCTGGCCCAGAAGAGGGTTCCCGGAGTTGTACAGAAATTAAATGGAAAGCCGACGTGCAGGGAGGGTTTGGACCCATGCAGGGGAAATGCCCTGGTGTCTGGGAGGTGGGCTGCCTTTGGCCCCAGCAGTGCTCCCTTCAAGCAGAGGCCAGGGCCAGGCTGAGCTGACAAGCTTCTACTCTCCTTGCAGCATGAACGTGCAGGGTGATTATGAGCCCATTGATGCCACTGGGTTCATCAACATCAATTCCCTCAGGTGAGAAGCTCAGGGCCCTGATGGGCCTTCAAAGCCCCCAGGTGTAAAGGGTAGGCTTTAGATGGGACCTTTCCGCTGCCCTGCCCTAGACAAACCCCACTTTCCTGTCCCCTCTGCCCATAGCATCCTCAGAGGCATGCTTTGATAGCCAACAGTAACAGAGGGTCCTAGACATTGGGGTCCTAGGTTCCTGTGTCCCACCCGGTGCCTCTGATACCTGCCCTCCCCTCCCCCTAAGCCACAGGGACTCCACTATGCGCTCCTTTGCAGAGCAGGTTAAACAAGGAAATAGCGTAGAGGTGGAGAGAAGCCTTTGTTTTCTGTCACCATACCTGAGCTGTAGGTCTAGCTGGAAGCCATCCTAGCCACGTGGATCTCCATGGCCCAGGAGGGTGGTATACATCATCTGAAGTCACTCAGACCTTTGATCCTCTGGGAGTCACCAGTAAGGGTGTCAGCTGTACGTGCCGCACAGATTCAGTGAAGGTTCAACATGAGCCTGTGGAAATCAAGCATGCGGCTTGGGCTCAGACCCTGGCATGCAGGAAGAGCCAGGGGGCAGTGCCAGCAGCAAGCACTCTCAGCCCAGGGCTGATGTGCTCAAGG
>NW_012110807.1:1069808-1071766 GCF_000951045.1 Mandrillus leucophaeus | reverse complement strand
AGTAACTTTCCAAGGGTCACACAGGTAGGAGGTGGTGGAGCTGAGTCCGGAGCACCTGTCCTGCTGGGGGTTCTCCATCACCAGCTCCCCCTTCTCATGGGGATTGGAATCTAGAAGATGATGCAAGTCTGTCTCCTCTTGCTAACAACATATCCTGGGCACAGAGCCACCATTTTCTCCCAGAGCCAGTTTCTTGTCCCCGGAGGCAGCTCATGCCTGGAGAGATGTTGAATCCCGCCCATCTGCCGAGGGTCCTCTCCCTTCCCCTCAGTCACCTCCACCTCCCCTGCTTCCTGCGCCCTCTGTTTGTATTTTATGACTCTATAAACCCTTTTAAATGGCCCAGAACACACAGGGCTTACATAATGGCCTCTTCATTTCTCCCATTGCCAGTTAAACGCTTTGTCTTCAACAATGACAAACAATGTTTTCCCCCTAAGATAAATTAATTACATTATCCTGATTGGAGGGCAGGAGGGGCCAGGGCGGGAGAGGGAATAGAAAAAAAAGACAACTTCACACACATCTTAACAAACAGCTGCCCCCGCCACCCCAGTTCTGCCTGAATTAATTGAACCCAGTGTGTGTTGTTATTGTTAATTTACATTTTTCTTTGTTTTGAATCTGGTTTACAGGCTGAAGGAATATCATCGTCTCCAGAGCAAGGTCACTGCCAAATAGACCCCTGTACAATGAGGAGCTGGGGCCTCCTCAATTTGCAGATCCCCCAAGTACAGGCACTAATTGTTGTGATAATTTGTAATTATGACTTGTCCTCCCTGGCTGGCAGCGTAGTGGGGCTGCCAGGCCCCAGCTTTGTTCCTTGGTCCCCCGAAGCCTGCAGACGTTGTGTTGTCACCAAAGGGAAGGGTGGGGGGCAGCTGCGGTGGGGAGCTATAAAATGACAATTAAAAGATACACTAGTCTTTTGTTTCTTTGTTTCTACTGTGTGTGTGTGTGTGTGTGTGTGTGTGTGTGTGTGTGTAGTTAATCATGCTTTTCTTAGCCCAACCTTTGTGTTTTCGGACCTAAGTGCTGCCGAAGGCCACCATTTGCCAGACAGCCTGTTAATCTGGGAGTCAACCCCTCTCCAGCAAAAACTAGGAATCCAGAAGTGCCGCCTGGGTCAGATCCTAGCCAGCAGCCTGGGAATCAGTCACCAACTGTGGTCCTGTTGCAAATGTCAGGAAACCGAAGAAAATTTAGGGGATGCCCTTTCTCTGGGGATCACCTTTACTCATAGCCCACAGGGAGCTTCTACACAGGGCGGCCATGAGTGACCCCAGGACACTTATTACAGCTGTGTGGCCTAGAGCAGCCTAACTCATGAAGGAGGAGGGAGAGGCTTGAGCAGAGAGGAGAAAAGAGCAGGCCCAGAACTTGGCAGCACTTCCCACTGTCCACAAACCAGGCCCCAAAGCAGCCATGTTTGCAGTGTGGCCCCTTCCCCTCTTAGTCACATCTGATTGGACCGTGGATGGACACCTGACTAGAGCTGGCCAATCAGAAACCCCAGGAATTGGGCCTCCGCACATGGCTGGAAGTGAGGACATGTAACGCAGGCACTCACTGAGGGATGCTGTGGATCTGGGGCGCAGAGCCGGTGTAGAAGGAAACGAGAGGGAAAGGATGGGAAGAGAGGGTCCGTATATTAGTGTCCGTATTCCTATCCTGGTGCTTCATGAAAGCTGGTGGCATCTCTTGGCCTGGTTTCTCTGACACCTGATATCATAATGAATTCAGGACTCCAGCTGAGTGAGGGAGTTTCTGCTCCTTGCAACCAAAAGCATCTTCACTGGGAAGACCTGAGTGCTGCTTGCTCTGTGCTTTGCCCTGGTTCTGAACTCAGAACCTGACCTCAGGGACTGCCTCACCACTCCACTGCCTGTGTCCCTGAGGGTTTCTCGCAAAAGAAGTTTTACCTTCAAAACTTTTTTCCTCCGATTATTAATGGTAAT
>NW_012110807.1:1067017-1068533 GCF_000951045.1 Mandrillus leucophaeus | reverse complement strand
TGCTAAGCATCCTATAATGCACATATATTTTTTCCTATGCCTACAATATTTTTGCAGTTATTTAGGCTGAAGTATAAATGCTTTATATTTTATAGTTATAAATGTATAGCTTACACTTTAAAGTATAAATTGTATATATTTATGCTTTAATGGATATACTTTACACCCTATTTTTAAAATTTTAACATATCGTAAATGCTTTCCTATGACAATAAAAACAATCCTTAAGCCTGGGCACAGTGGTTCATGCCTATAATCCCAGCACTTTGGGAGGCTGAGGTGGGTGAATCGTTTGAGTGCAGGAGTTTAAGACCAGCCTGACCAACATAGCGAGACCCCATTCTCCATAAAATAAATAAATTTTAAAACTCCTTAAACATTTTCAGCAATTACATAATATTTTGTTACATTGATACTCCCTAACTTCACCTTTCCCTATTTATATATTTAGTTCTTTCCATATTCTAAATTATTTTTCTGCCTTTTGTTGAACTTATTTTTTATGTTTTAAATACATAGAGATGGAGTCTCACTATGTTGCCCAGGCTGGTCTCAAACTCCTGGGCTCAAGTGATTCTCCTGCCTCAGCCTCCCAAAGTGCTGGGATTACAGGCATGAGCCACCATGGCCAGCCCTTTTGTTGAATTTAATGGAATGTTTTTAATAGTTGGTTATTAGCTATACTTATTAGTTATTGCTTCTTTAGTAGCCTCTCTGAGAGTTATTTTATACATCTTTAACTTACCACAGTCTACCTTCAATTAATAGTATGCCACCTCGAGTGTAACATAAGAACTTTGTAACAGTACAACCCTAGAACATTTCACTTTATGCTTTTGTTGTCATAGATATGCTACAAAATCCCATAATACATTGCTATTATTTTTGCTTTAGACAGTCAAATATCACTTTTAAAAGATTAAAAATAAAAATAAAAAATAAATATTTTAAAAGATGAAAAATAATGGCGGGACATGCCTATAATCCTAGTACTTTGGGAGGCCAAGGTAGGAGGATTGCTTAAGCCCAGGGATTCAAGGCCAGCCTGGGCAACATAGAGAGACCCCCATCTTTACAAAAAAAATTTAAAATTAGCCAAGTGTGGTAGCACATGCCTGTGGTTTCAGCTTCTCAGGAGACTGAGGTGGGAGAATTGCATGAGCCTGGGAAGTAGAGACTACAGTAAGGAGTGATCACAGCACTGTACCCTAGCCTGGGCAATATCTCAAGACTCTGTCTCAGAAAATAAAAACAAACAGCTGAGATTGCACCAGTGCACTCCAGCCTCGGT
This sequence comes from Mandrillus leucophaeus, assembly GCF_000951045.1. Lineage (NCBI taxonomy): Eukaryota > Metazoa > Chordata > Mammalia > Primates > Cercopithecidae > Mandrillus > Mandrillus leucophaeus. The sequence continues at coordinate 1,067,242 of NW_012110807.1, read as the reverse complement.
GACAGAATGAGACTCTGCCTCAAAAAATCATAATAATAATAATAATAATAAAAAAAGATTTAAAATAAGAGTGTATCTTATATTTATCCATATATTTTTCTGATGCCCTTCATTCCATTGAATAGATCAAAGTTTCAATATATATCATTTTCCTTCTGTTGAACTTTTAAAGGTATTTCTTCTAGTGCAGTGATTAATTCTTTCAGTTTTTTTTTTTTTTTTTTT
>NW_012110807.1:1063786-1065871 GCF_000951045.1 Mandrillus leucophaeus | reverse complement strand
TTTTTTTGAGACGGAGTCTCACTCTTGTCACCTAGACTGGAGTGCAATGGCACGATCTCGGCTCACTGCAACCTCCGCCTTCCAGGTTCAAGCGATTCTCTTGCCTCAGCCTCCTGAGTAGCTGGGATTACGGATGCCCCCCACCTCCTCCGCCTAATTTTTGTACTTTTAGTAGAGATGGGGTTTTGCCATGTTGGGCAGGCTAGTCTCGAACTCCTGACCTCAGCCTCCACCACTTCCCAAAGTGCTGGGATTATAGGCATAAGACACTGTGCCTGGCCCATATAAATTTTTTAAACAAATTATTTCTTCAAAAAGTCTGCTACAATTTCATTGGAATTGCATTAGAACAACGGATTCATTTGAAGAGAATTGTCATCTGAGTTAGTCCATTACCATTGCTATAAAGGGTTGTCTGAGATTATTTATAAAGAAAAGAGGTTTATTTTGGTTTATGCAGGCTCTACAGGAAGCATAGTGCTGGGATCTGCTCCTGGTGAGACCTCAGGAGGCTTCCAATCATGACTCCTGGAAGCTTCCAATTACTGTAGAAGGTGAAGCGGGATACGGAAGGTTGTATCACATGGCAAGAGAGGGAGCAAGAGAAGAGGGACAGGTTCCAGGCTCCTTTTTAAACAACCAGATCCCAGGCGTAGTGGCTCATACCTGTAATCCCAGCGCTTTGGGAGGCCAAGGTGCTTGAGGTCAGGAGTTAGAGACCAGCCTGGCAACATGGCGAAGCTAAAAATACAAAAATTAGCCAGGTTCGGTGGCACACAATTGTAATTCCAGCTACTCAGCAGGCTGAGGCACAAGAATCGCTTGAACCTGGGAGGAAGAGGTTGCAGTGAGTTGAGATCATACCACTGCACTCCAGCCTGGGCAAAAGAGCAAGATTCTGTCTCAAAAAAATTAAAAATAAACCACTAGATCTTGTGTGAACTTATTACTGTGGTTAATTTTTTTTGCATATGTATATATTTCTCTCAAAATTAGGAGTCGAATTTTGTCAAATATTTCTCAACATCCTTTGAGAAGTTTTCTCCTGTATTCTGTTAATACAATGAATTATATTAATTGATTTTTGAATGTTAAACCAATTTTATATTCACAGGAAAAATACCATTTGGTATTGCTGGATGTAATTTGCTGAAATTTTGCCAGAGATTTGTGTCTATATTCACGTGGGATGTGGATCTGTAGTTCTCTTGTGGTTCTTTGGTTTTTGTGTCAGGGAGAGAGTGGCCCCCCAAAAAATACATTCAGAAGTGTCTCTCCACCTCCTCTGTCTTCTAAAACAGCTTGTGTGTAGGATTGGTAATATTCTTTCATAAATGTTTCATAGAATTCACCAGTGGAAGGCCAGGCATGGTGGGTCATGTCTGTAATCCCAGCACTTTGGGAGGCTGAGGTGGGAGGATTGCTTGAGCCCAGGAGTTCAAGACAATCCTGGGCAACATAGCAAGACCCCCATCTCTGCAAGGAAACAAAAAGAAAAAGAAAAAAGAATTCACCAGTGAAGCCATCTGAGCCTGGAATTTTGTATGTGTGTGAGGCTTTTATTTTTATTTCTTTCTTTATTATTTTTTTCTTGAGATGGAGTCTTGCTCTTGTCTCCCAGTCTGGAGTGCAATGGCATGATCTTGGCTCACTGCAGCCTCTGCCTCGCGGGTTCAAGTGATTCTCCTGCCTCAACCTCCCAAGTAGCTGGGATTACAGGCACCTGCCACCATGCCGGGCTAATTTTTTGTATTTTTAGTAGAGACAGGGTTTCACCATGTTGGCCGAGCTGGCCTTAAACTCCTGACCTCAGGTGATCCACCCACCTCCGCCTCCCAAAGTGCTGGGATTACAGGCATGAGCCACTGTTCCCAGCCTGAGGCTTTTAAAAAATAAATTTGGCCAGGTGCCGTGGCTCAGGCCTGTAATTCCAGCACTTTGGGAGGCCAATGCAGGAGATCACTTGAGTCCAGGTGCTCAAGACCGGCCTGGCCAACATGCAAAACCCCATCTCTACTAAAAATACAAAAATTAGCCAGGTGTGGTGGTGCATGCCTGCAATCTCAGCTACTCGGGAGGCTGAGG
>NW_012110807.1:1062540-1063736 GCF_000951045.1 Mandrillus leucophaeus | reverse complement strand
CAACCTCTGCCTCTCAGGTTCAAGCAATTCCCCTGCCTCTGCTTCCCAAGTAGCTGGGATTACAGGTGCCCGCCACCACGCTGGCTAATTTTTGTATTTTTTAGTAGAGACTGAGTTTCACCATTTGGCCAGGCTGGTATCAAACTCCTGACCTCAAACAATCCACCCACCTCAGCCTCCCAAAGTGCTGGGATTATAGGCATGAGCCACCGCACCCGTCCCAGCTTTTACTTCTTTGAAAAAATTTTATTAACATTTACAAGTAGATCCTTGCTCCATTTTGAGTTCATTACTGTGTAGGTCGTGATTCAGGATCAAAATTTATTTTTGAAAATACTGATATTTTGCTGTTCCAGCACCATTTTTTAAAAAGTCTTTTTCCTATTATATTACCTTAGCATCTTTGTCAAAAATCGATGAGGCCAGGCATGGTGGCTCACGCCTGTAATCCCAGCACTTTCGGAAGCCAACGTAGGCGGATCACTTGAGTTCAAGAGTTGGAGACCAGCCTGGCCAACATGGTGAAACCCCATCTCTACTGAAAATATAAAAATTAGCTGGCTGTGATGGTGCAAGCCTATAATCCCAGCTGCTTGGGAGGCTGAGGCATGAGAATCGCTTGAACCCAGAAGGCAGAGGTTGCAGTGAGCCAAGATCGCATCACTGCACTCCAACCTGGGCGACAGAGCAAGACTCCATCTCAAAAGAAAAAAAAAAAAAAATCAATTGATGGGTATGGGTCTACTTCTGGACTCTCAATTCTGCTTCATTAATGTTATGTGTCTAGCCTTACGCCAAAAACTCTGACTTGCTTATTATAGCTTATAGTAAATCTTACACCTCATTCTTTTAAGATTGTTTTGTCCTTTACTGGATCCTTTTATTCTGGGTCCTTTACTTTTCCATATACTTTTTTTTTTTTTTTTTTTTTGAGACAGAGTCTCGATCTGTCACCCAGGCTGGAGTGCAGCAGTGGCGCATCTTGCCTCACTGCAGCCTCCGCCTTTCAGGTTCAACCAGTTCTCCAGCCTCAGCCTCCTGAGTAGCTGGGATTACAGGCGTGCACCACCACATCCAGCTAATTTTTGTATTTTTAGTAGGGTTGCACCACGTTGGCCAGGCTGGTCTTGAACTCCTGACCTCAAGTGATCCACTCACCTCGGCCTCCCAAAGTGCTGGGATTACAGGTGTGAGCC
>NW_012110807.1:1052666-1058796 GCF_000951045.1 Mandrillus leucophaeus | reverse complement strand
ATTCTTTCATAAATGTTTCATAGAATTCACCAGTGGAAGGCCAGGCATGGTGGGTCATGTCTGTAATCCCAGCACTTTGGGAGGCTGAGGTGGGAGGATTGCTTGAGCCCAGGAGTTCAAGACAATCCTGGGCAACATAGCAAGACCCCCATCTCTGCAAGGAAACAAAAAGAAAAAGAAAAAAGAATTCACCAGTGAAGCCGTCTGAGCCTGGAATTTTGTATGTGTGTGAGGCTTTTATTTTTATTTCTTTCTTTATTATTTTTTTCTTGAGATGGAGTCTTGCTCTTGTCTCCCAGTCTGGAGTGCAATGGCATGATCTTGGCTCACTGCAGCCTCTGCCTCGCGGGTTCAAGTGATTCTCCTGCCTCAACCTCCCAAGTAGCTGGGATTACAGGCACCTGCCACCATGCCGGGCTAATTTTTTGTATTTTTAGTAGAGACAGGGTTTCACCATGTTGGCCGAGCTGGCCTTAAACTCCTGACCTCAGGTGATCCACCCACCTCCGCCTCCCAAAGTGCTGGGATTACAGGCATGAGCCACTGTTCCCAGCCTGAGGCTTTTAAAAAATAAATTTGGCCAGGTGCCGTGGCTCAGGCCTGTAATTCCAGCACTTTGGGAGGCCAATGCAGGAGATCACTTGAGTCCAGGTGCTCAAGACCGGCCTGGCCAACATGCAAAACCCCATCTCTACTAAAAATACAAAAATTAGCCAGGTGTGGTGGTGCATGCCTGCAATCTCAGCTACTCGGGAGGCTGAGGTTGCAGTGAGTTGGGATTCTGCCAGTCCACACCAGCCTGGGAGACAGAGTGAGACTCTGTCTAAAATAAAACGGGAGGGGAGGGGAGGGGAGGGCAGGGGAGGGGATATTCTGTTTCTTTGATTTATGTAAGGCTATTTAAGTTGTCTGTTTCCTCTTGGATCAACTTTGGTAATTTGTTTCTTTTGAGGGATTTAACCATTTCATCTCGGTTTTCAATTTTATTAGCACAAAGTATTTTTTATAGTTTTCCTGACCTCAAGTGATCCACCTGTCTAGGCCTCCCAAAGTGCTGGGATTGCAGGCATGAGCCACCACGCCTGGCCTCTTCTAGGTTTTCTGCTTAATGATTCTTATATTCAGTGAAGTGTGTCTACTCTGACTGGGGGAAACTCAAAACAATTCTCAGTCCTGTATGAGATTCTCAGTATTTTTTTTTCCCTCAAAAGTTGCTCTTGGCCGGGCACGGTGGCTCACGCCTGTCATCTCAGCACTTTGGGAGGCTGAAGCAGATCACGAGGTCAGGAGTTCGAGACCAGACTGGCCAACATGATGAAACCCCATCTCCACTAAAAAATACAAAAATTAGCCAGGTGTGGTGGTGCATGCCTATAATCCCAGCTTCTTGGGAGGCTGAAGCAGAAGTATTGCTTAAACCTGGGAGGCAGAGGTTGCCTTGAGCCGAAATCAGGCCACTGCATTCCAGCCTGGGCAACAGAGTAAGACTCCGTCTTGGGGTGGGGGCGGGGAGTTGCTCTTGTTTGGTCTCATGGGGTTTTACTCTATCCATGAGGAGACTAGCATCCACCAGAGACTCAAATGGACACTTAACAGATTGCTGGAGGTCTTTCTCCTGTAGTGCCCTCCTTGCTGGTTGTCAGTCCCAGATTTCAGCTGTGTTGGCTTCCCCAAACCCCATCTGTCTTCTCAGCTTTGCATGATCACTGGACTCTGTGTCTCCTCCCCATTTGGCAGTTTTAGAATTACCTGCAATCAGAAAGCTAGGTGATGACAGGGCTTGTCTTGTTAGTTTCCCTTTTCTCAGGAATCACAGCCCTGTGCTACCAGTTGTTGAGTGTCTGGAAATAGTTGTTCCTTGTGTTTTATACAATTATCTGTTGTTTACAGTGGGAGGATAATTCTGGACCATCTCAGTCTTTTGTGGACAGAAATGAAAGTTGATTTTTTTTTTTTTTTTTTCCTGAGACAGAGTCTTGCTCTGTTACTCAGGCTAGAGTGCACTGTGATCTCAGCTCACTGAAACCTCAAAATCTAGGGCTCAAGTCATCCCCCCACCTCAGCCTCATAAGTAGCTGGGACTACAGGCACCCACCATTACACCCAGCTAATTTTTGTATTCTTCATAGGGACATGAAATATGGCTCACTGCAACCTCCACCTCCCAGGTTCAAGCAATTCTTGTGCCTCAGCCACCTGAGTAGCTGGGATTACAAGTGCACACCACCATGCCTGGCTAATTTTTGTATTTTTAGCAGAGACAGGTTTTGCCATATTGCCCAGATACTCTCAAACTCCTGGCCTCAAGTGATCCACCTGCCATGTTGCCCAGGCTGGTCTTATACTCCTGTGCTCAAGCAATCCCCCTATCTTGGCCTCTCGAAGTGCTGGAATTACAGGCATGAGCCACTGCACCTGGCCTGATGTTTTTCAATATAACAATAATATAATCTAAATGCCTATAGGCCAGCCTGGCCTGAGATCACACTTAATATCTTGCTGACATGAATTGTGTAGTTTCTCATCCTAGCTAACATACCACCCCTCATTGGCTCTCATGTCACTCAACATAAAACCCAAAGTCCTTACTACAGCCAGCACCAACTACCAGACGTGAAAGTGAGACTACACAGGAACTTCCCTCCGCAGACAAGCCTGACAGCAGCTGCCTGAACGATCCCACATGAGACTAGCAATAGAATTCCCTAAGCTGCTCACCTACAGGCTCATGAGAAAGAATAAATAAGGTTTTATTTTTTATTTCAATAGTTTTTGGGGTACAGGGTTATTGCTTACATGGTAAGTTCTTTAGTGGTGATTTATGAGATTTTCGTGTACCATTACCCGAACCGTGTACATTGCATCCAATGTAGGCACTAAGTTTTATGGTTGTTTATGATGTGGCAACAGATAAATGATGCATTTATTATGGCCTACCAGCCCTTTCATGATCTGGCTCCCATCTGCTTTCCTTCCTCCCCTCCCTCCTGCTCCCTCTCACTCTGCTACAGCCCACTGTCTTCAAACAATCCAAGCTCCACCTGGAACATCTTCCCCCAAATAGCCACAAGACTCACTCATTACAGCCCCAGTGTGGCACTGACTATACCTTTATCCTACCTCCCTCTTCTCCACAGCACATACCACCACCAAACATATGCATTGGTTTGCTTTGTGTATCTAGTAATTTTTTATTGAATGCTGGACATTGTTGAGTATCTCTCCCAATAGATAGGAAGCTCCATGTGGGCGGAGACCATGTCTGCCTTATTTGCAGCTGTGTACCAGATGCTAAAACCATGCCTGGTCCATAACAAGTATTCAATTAATATTTGTTGAATGAGTTGAATATTCATCTTCAAGTGGACTCAGAACCCCACTTGAGGAGCATCAGGAATACATACTTCCTCCTCTGCTCCAGGAGCCCATAAAATGGTACCTAGGCATTCAGAAGCTATTCCAATCTAGTCCTCATGCCACAGCCCAGGACCTGCGCTCATTCACCTCTTTGTCCCTCCTGTCACTCCTCTCTAGTCACTGCATACACTCTTGACATGCGGTTGCCCCTGTTGTCAACACAATTGAGCCCAGCTCCACTGAGAAGTGGGTAGGAAACCACCACCTTAGGGAAGCTATGGTAGGTTTGCTTGGACACGGAGATGTTAGAACTCTTAGCTCTTCATCTATGCAGCCTCTCTCCACCTGGGCATGCCAGTGTGGCCAAATGATCTTGATTAGCTATAGTTTCAACAAACAGCCTCCAGCTGTCACCAGAACCACCTTGTCCTCCAGCTCTCATATCCTATTGCAGGGATTAGCTTATTGGGACTGACTCTGCCTTCTCTCAGAGTAAATTCTGTCTTTGGTAGACCCTCAATTCTCCTACCCCCTGCTATAAGGCTTCCACGGAGTTGCCCCCAGACTGCCACTGAAGACTAGGTATGTCTGAATCCAAGTCACTCCCGACATTGAAAATATTTTCTAGGAATGTCCTTAGTCGTCAAGTCAATCTAGAAATACAAATCAATACTAGGATGTAAATACGATTGTTGGTATCTAACAACCATTGTTTAGTGGTTGTTTATGATGCAGCAACTTATCCATGTAAGCAATAACCCTGTACCCCAAAAACTATTGAAATAAAAATAAAATAATAATAAAATCTTATTCTTTCTCAGAGTGTCCAAATAGAATAATATTGAAAATTAAAGACTCAGAAAAATAGTTAAATTTTTTGTTTTGTGAAACAGAATCTCACTCTGTTGCCCAGGCTGGAGCGCAGTGGCATTATCTTGGCTCACTGCAACCTCCACCTCCCGGTTTCAAGCAATTCTTATACCTCAGCCACCTGAGTAGCTGGGATTACAAGCACACACCACCATGCCCAGCTAATTTTTATATTTTTAGCAAAGACAGGTTTTGCCATATTGCCCAGGATGGTCTCAAACTCCTGGCCTCAAGTGATCCACCCGCCTTGGCCTCCCGAAGTGCTAGGATTACAGGCATGAGCCACCATGCTTGGCCCAGAAAAAAATTTTTATTTCTGATTCCAACATCTTCATCAAAATATTTTGGTTAATATTCATTTGCATTTCCTGCCAGTCGTTCTTTCATATGCACATTTGTTTACAGGCATGTCATGTAGTCTGTTTACACTGTGTACCTGTGCATTTGGTTTTTTGTTTTTTGGGGGTTTTGAGATGAGTCTCACTCTGTCACCCAGGCTGAAGTGCAGCAGCATGATCTCGGCTTACTGAAACCTCCACCTCCCAGGTTCAAGCGATTCTCCCGCCTCAGCCTCCCAAGTAGCTGGGATTACAAGCACGCACCACCACACCTGGCTAATTTTTGTCTTTTTAGTAGAGACGGGGTTTCACCGTGTTGGTCAGGCTGGTCTCAAACTGCTGACCTCATGATCCACCTGCCTCGGCCTCCCAAAGTGCTGGGATTACAGGTGTGAGCCACCACGCCTGGCCTCTGCACATTTGTTTCATTTAACATAATAGCAGAATTAATTTTCCACGTTGTTGATAGGCTCCAGAACCAACTTGAATTGTACACTTAAAATTGGCCTATTTTGTATGATGTGTAAGTCACACATCGATAAAGCTGTTAAAAGCCAGGCTCAGTGGCTCACCTCTGCAGTCCCAGTGCTTTGTGAGGTAGAGGCAGCAGGATCACTTGAGGCCAGGAGTTTGAGACCAGCCTGGGCAACATAGTACAAACCCATCTCTGCCAAAAAAAAAAAAAAAAAAAAAAAGTCCAGGTATGGTGACTCACACCTGCAATCCCAGCAGTTTGAGAGGCGGATCACTTGAGGTCGGGAGTTCAAGACCAACCTAGCCAACATGGTGAAACCCTGTCTCTGCTAAAAATTACAAAAATTAGCCAGGCATGCGCCTGTAATCCCAGCTACTTGGGAGACTGAAGCAAAAGAATCACTTGAACCAGGGAGGCAGATGTTGCAGTGAGCCAAGGTCATGCCACTATACTCCAGCCTGGGCAACACAGCAAGACTCAAAAAAAAAAAAAAAAAAGAAAGAAAGAAAGAAAAATTACCTGGGTGTGGTGATGCACAACTGTAGTCCCTACTGAGGAGGCTGAAATGGGAGGTTTGCTTCAGCCCAGGAGATTAAGGCTGTGGTGATCACACCACTGCACTCCAGCCTTAGTGACAGTGAAAGACCCCCCTCTCAAATAAATAAATAAATCTATTAAAAATAAATATATGTATATTTTTGAGACAGGGTCTCACTCTATCACCCAGGCCGGAGTTCAGTGGTAACATCACAGCTCACTGAAGCCTCCTGCTGCTGGGCTTAAGTGATCCTCCCATCTCAGCCTCCTGAATAGCAGGGACTACAGGTGTGTGAACACACCCAGCTAACTTTTTTTTTTTTTTTTAAAGAGACGGATTTTTCACTATGTTGCCCAGGCTGGCCTCAAACTCCTGGGCTCAAGCAATCCCCCCACCTTGGCCTCCCAAAGTCCTGGGATTACAGGGAGGTGTGTGAGCCACCACACCCAGTCAAAAATGTAAGGCTCAAGCCTGTAATCCCAGCACTTTGGGAGGCCGAGACGGGCGGATCACGAGGTCAGGAGATCGAGACCATCCTGGCTAACACAGTGA
>NW_012110807.1:1044305-1052460 GCF_000951045.1 Mandrillus leucophaeus | reverse complement strand
AAATAAATAATTTTTTAATATAAGTGGGAGAAAGATGGCCAGTGTTAAAGAAAGGCATTGAGAAGAGCTTGGGCTAGCAGTGCTGGGCTGGAGCAGAAGGCGGAGGAGAGGAGGCATCCGGTCAGAGTGGAGCCGAGGATCCTCCAAGGCAACTATGGGCAAGGCAGCTGGGATGAGGGGAGGGGCAGGGATGCTGGACAGGCAGTTTGGCCTTTAAGGAAGGTGACGTGGGGTGCAGAGTGAAAGGGGAGAGCCCCAGCTCAGGGACCAGGCTTAGGTTATGCAGATTAAATCCCGGTTCCTTCCTCTTTCATGGTGAGAACTTGGGCCAGGCTTTACCTCCTTGAACCTCAGTTTCTCCATCTGTAGGATGGGATTGTAATGGCCCTTCCGTCCAGGGCTATTGGAGGACCCAGGAGGCCCACAGTGGACCGTCAGGAACAGGAGCCTGGTGTCAGTCACTATTCCACGGGGACGTTCCACAGCATCAAGGAAGCTAGTCAAGGCACATAAAAAGTGCCTGACTGGCTGGGCGTGGTGGCTCACACCTGTAATCCCAGTACTTTGGAAGGCCGAGGTGGGCAGATCACCTGAGGTCAGGAGTTCGAGACTACCCTGGCCAACATGGCAAAACCCTGTCTCTACTAAAAATACAAAAATTAGCTGGGCATGGTGGCGGGCGGCTATAATCCCAGCTACTCGGGAGGCTGAGGCAAGAGAATCACTTGAACTCGGGAGGCAGAGGTTGCAGTGAGCCAAGATCATGCCACTGCACTCCAGCCTGGGCAACAGAGCGAAAATCCATCTCTAAATAAATAAATACATACATACTGCCTGATCTTGCCAGGTTTACACCTGTAATCCCAGTACTTTGGGAGTCCAAGGCTAGTGGATCACTTGACTCCAGGAGTTCAAAACCAGCCTGGCCAACATAGTGAAACTCCATCTCTTCCAAAAATATAAAAATTAGCCAGCCGTGGTGGCACACACCTGTGGTCCCAGCTACTCAGGAGGCTGAGGCAGGAGGATCATTTGAGCCTGGGAGGTCCAGGTTGCAGTGAGCCATGACTGTGCCACTACACTTTAGCCTAGGCAACAGAGTGAAACCCTGTCTCAAAAAATAAAAATCCTGGCCAGGCACGGTGGCTCATACCTGTAACCCCAGCATTTAGGGAGGCTGAGGTGGGTGGATCACCTGAGGTCAGGAGTTCGAGACAAGCCAGGCCAACATGGTGAAACCCCATCTCTAAAATTTGTAAAAATACAAAAATTAGCCAGGCTTGGTGGCACATGCCTGTAATCCCAGCTACTTGGGAGACTGAGGCAGGAGAATTCCTTGAACCCAGGAGGCGGAGGTTGCAGTGAGCCGAGATCGTGCTGCTTCACTCTAGCCTTGCAACAAAAGCGAGACTCCTTCTCAAAATAAATAAATAGGCCAAGCATAGTGGCTCACACTTGTAATCCCGGCACTTTGGGAGTCCGAGGTGGGCAGATCACGAGGTCAGGAGTTCGAGACCAACCTGGCCAACATGGTGAAACCCCATCTCTACTAAAACTACAAAAATTATCCGGGCGTGGTGGCGCATGTGTGTAACCCCAGCTACTCAGGAGGATGAGGCAGGAGAATTGCTTGAACCCAGGAGTCAGGGATTGCAGTGAGCCGAGATCCCGCCACTACGCTCTAGCCTGGGTGACAGAGCAAGACTCTGTCTCAGAAAATTAAATTAAAATTAAAAAAAGAAAAATTAAAAACCTGCCTTGACGTGTGCATGGGGTTGACAGCTCAGAAGGCGCCCTCTCCTCCTTACTTATGCCGTTGGAGCCTCACAACCATCACGGAGAGGAAAGGAGGTAGAATGAGCAACCCATTTTTCAGGTGAGGCAGCACAGGCCTGCATTCGAATCGTGGCTCTGTCACTTCCTAACCCCTGACTCGGAGTCACTTCCTTAGCATCCCCTCCATGTCCTCGGCTATAAAACCAGTATAACATTAGGGCTCACCTTGCTTGTGACTGTCAAGGGGAATACATGCTGTGCATGGTTTTGTGCTAGAACCTGTATTCAGTAAGGTCTCAGTAAATACCCAGGGTTGGAGAGGGGAGGGGAGGAGGGAGCAGTTCCCAATAGCCGGAGTCCAGGTGAATTCAGATGCTGTTGGTACTCACCCTCTCCCCACTGCCCCCGAAGTTCACCAGGGGCTACAGTAGAAAGTTTCCAGCAGGCTGACAGCATCCTCCCTCTAGCCCCTCTTGTACTTATCAGGTTTGTTATTTCCTGTATTTTATGATGTTTTCACATCCTGGGGCCTTGCTAATCCTGGAAAGACTGCTCCTCCCGGGGGTGGCTAATCCCTAGAGCTAGCAAACAACGTGCCTGCAAACCTGCCTTTCATGTACAAACCAATCCAGAGCCTGTGTACCCAAGCATCTCCTTCCTCTAACTCTTACACCCCAAGTCAGTATTTCCCCTGCCCTAAATCAATCCAGGGCCATTTCCCAGACAACTAGTAGCCACCCCTAACAGCTCAGAGCCTGCCAGAATTCTCAAGCTAGCCATCCCAAACTTGCTGAAATGCACCTACCCTCCCTTACCCACACACACACACACACACACACACACACACACACACACACAAACTTGGATCAGTCCCCATCTGCTCATGGAGAACTCCCTATTCAACTCCAGCAGCAATCAACACTCCCAGAAAATTCAGTTTCCTACCCAAGTGGAAGAATGAGGAGCTACTAACCCTGAAAGCTGAAAAAATGGCTTACATTTGTCCCCGTTTATTCTCCTTAAGAAATACATTTATAGGCCAGGTGAGGTAGCTCACCCGTAATCCCAGCACTTTGGGAGGCCTAGGTGGGAGGATTGATTGAGACTGGCCTGGGAGACATGGCGAAACCCCATCTCTACAGAAAACACACACACACACTAGCCTGGTGTGGTGGTGCATGCCTGTGGTCTCAGCTACTCAGAGGCTGAGGCAGGAGGATGACTTAAGCCTAGGAGGTTGAGGCTGCAGTGAACCCAGAATTGTGCCACTGCACCTCAGCCTGGGTGAAAGAGTGAGACCTTGTCTCAAAAAAAAAGAAAGAAATGCATTTATAATAACATTTTGCTTTTTGTGTTTAATAATCCTTTATCTAAATTTGCCTGATTAGAGAGAGTCGCAGATGACCTAGGAGCTGCCAGCAGGCGGGGGTGCCTGGGAAGGAGGCCTAAAGCACAGGAGGACAAAGCGGGTGTTAAGGTCCTGTTGCCTCCTGGCCCCAAAGCTTCCACTGTCCTCCCAAGTGCTGGCATCAGGCCGTCCCCAGTCTGAGACAGCCTCCTTTCCACTCCCCACAACCCAGCCAGGCGTCTCCTCCTGCAGCTCAGTGCAGACTCAGCCAGACGCAGCTTACCTTCCATCTTCACACTTTTGCTGCCACCCCCTGAAACAGCCCCTGCCCATCTCCGATCTTGAAAGCAAAGAGCACGGGGAACACAGGCTCAGAGCTCAGGACTCAGCCTGCTCCGAACCTCAGGACGCCAGCTCAAACCAGCCCACCTGGTGCGGCTGCTGTCAGCTCCACCTGGATCCAAGAAGCTCCTGGCTGCATGGAGGAGGCCAGAGGGCCTTGGCCGCCTGAAGCCAGGAGCCACGGGCCGCCAGCCAGGTGCTGAGCTGATCTGCACGCCTCTCAGGCTGGGGAAAGGGCTCGTCTGGGGTCAGTGCAATCGATATCTCATCTGCAGCTCTCCTAGCGGAAGTGATGGCTATTGGAACATGGTAATGGGTGTTGTCTAGTGGAAGAGACTAATCTTCCCAGCTGTGGAGGGCTCTGCAGGTGGCCCACACGCCAGCAGGCTCCGCTCAGAGACTCACTGCTGTCACTGCCACCGCTGATGGGGCTATCGAGGCAGGTTTTTTCTTTTTTTAAGCCCACATCCAGTGACGTATCAAATCAAGGCATATTTAAAGCCACAGCAGCCTTGTGTCATGCTGGTGTCCATCCTGGTCTTCCTGGCACCAAGCCCCAGAGCTGATCCTGACCCATTCCTTCCCAGCACAGGTGGGAATACCAAGGTCAGTGATTTGCCCAAGCCCATGGAATCAACTGGAAGAGGGCCAGGATGAAACTCTGGTCTCCAGACTCCCCAACCAGCATCACACAGAACATTGACTATGACCAACCCATGGCCAGGGGCCTAACTTGGCCCTTAGGTATGCCAGGGTTTCTATTGGCCGGCTCAATGCTTCTTGAAAAAAACTAGAATGCAAATGCCATCAATATATTGGCTACAGTCCTCACCACTCCCTAATGACTCACACTCAGCCAGCTTCACTCACTCAGTCATCTATCTGATCTTGGATCAGTAAAACTGAGGTCTCCATATAATGGAGTGAGGAGAAAGGGAATCAGCCTCCTCACCTGGAGAGTGGGACTCCAGATCTGGTCTCCTTGTGCTGGCTCACAGGCCATGGAGCCTGGCAGGCTGTGTGCCCTGCTGCCCACTGCTGTGGATGATGCTCATTGCACATTTCGGTAAATATTAACTGAGCAGCTGCTATATGCCAGGCCCCAGGACTCATCAGCCCAGTTAGCTAAAGCCCTTTATTTTTTATTTCATTTTGAGACAGGTTATCACTCTGTCACTCAGGCTGGAGCGCAATGGCGCGATCATAGCTCACTACAGCTTCGAACTCCCGGATTCAAATGATCCTCCTGCCTCAGCCTCCTAAGTGGCTGGGACTACAGGTGTACACCACCATGCCTAGCTAGAAGCCCTTTATTTTAATGGCTTCATGTGCTGCTCCTTTACGGAGCCCTCCCAGTAGTTAGCGGTAAGCACTACCCTCTCGTGGTGGAATTCCAAACACCTGTTACCCCCGAGCAGCTTGACGTCTCGGGAAGTGACTGAACTGACTCTGCCATGAGCTTGCAGGGTTCCTTAGGCCAGAACCTTGGGCAGGGCTCTGAACATTTCTGGGCCTAGCTTTCTCCAAATGTAAAACAAAAGACTTGAACTCCATGACCCCTTAAGAAGGTAGATTCCCTTTCTTTTCAAACGTCCTTTTTAAAATTTGTGCAATTTTGAAAGCCCCTCCAGTATTCTCCTCTGTGAGGTTTCCGGGGGCGGGGAGGGGTGGGACCCTGCGGGTAAGATCCCATGGGAGGGCTGGGAGGGGGCAGGCCATAGAATTTGAGACAAGTGGTTTCAGCCCACCTCTCAGAGTTCTGGATCGGCTTGGGCATGCCGATACAAAAAGGACTCGGGGCTGATTTCCTTTGTGACTTTTGAAATGGCGGAGTGGTGTGCACTAGAAGTGGGTGTTTCTTGATAAATGGGCAGATTCCTAAATCTGGAACCTCTCTGAGTCCGGGGCCTAGAAATCCGCCTGTTTCACAAGCTGCCTGAGTGATTCTGATGCTTGCTGAAATTTGAAGAACACAGGCCTGGAGAGATGGAGGCCCATGGCATTCACAGAAGCTGATGCCTGATGACCAGGCTCCAGGGTGGTTCCCAGGATCTGGGCGGGTTGAGTATCTGCATGTTTAGCCAGGACCAACTGTGCAGTTGCTGCCCACTCAGGCCTCCCCCACCCATAAGCCCACATTCACCAGCCTCCCCGGAAAAGACGATCACAGTTGCCACAGTCTCCGAGGGGTCCCTGCAGGGCCACAAGTATTCTGGGGAGCCAAGTGGTCACAAGCCCCAGTTAGCACACAGGCAGAACTGGAGCGTGCCAATGACTCCATCTCTGAGTCTCAGTTTCCTCATCTGTAAAGTGGGCCCAATAATAGTACTTATCTTACAGGGTTGCCCTGAGGAATACATTATGCACATAAAAATCTTAAAACAGGGCAGACACCAGGTAACGGTTCCACAAATGAGAACTTTTGTCCTATTGCTACTGATTATCACCATTCTGCCCTGACCCCATTGTAGTAGTCTGTTTTCACACTGTTCTAAAGAAGTACCTGAGACTGGGTAATTTATAAAGAAAAGAGATTTAATTGACTCACAGTTCTGCCTGGCGAGGGAGGCCTCAGGAAACTTACAATCATGGCAGAAGGCGAAGAGGAAGCAAAGCACATCTTATGTGGTGGCAGGGGAGAGGGAGAGAAGCGGCTATTCCCACACATTTTCAAACCATTAGATCTCATTAGATCTCGTGAGAACTCACTTACTATCACGAGAACAGCTGGGAGAAACCACTCCATGATCCAATCACCTTCCACTAGGTCCCGCTCTCGACACATGGGGATTACAATTCGAGATGAGATTTGGGTGGGGACACAGAGCCAAACCAAATCATCCATGCACTGGCGTCCTCCTCCAGCCCCTCCCCCACACCCTGACCCTGGAGTGATGGCAGGCACCCGTTGTTACTAATCACGACACAACCCTCACCCTCACAGGGCTTGCAGGGACCCAGCCAGCCACTCAGTTAAGATGGTAATGAAGCAGCTGTGAAACAGGAGGCCTTTCCATCTGGGATCCCAGCTGACCTGACTCCTGCCTGAGGTTGGGGAATCTGCTGTGTGGATGCTGCCCCCACCCCCCCGCCCCGGCCCAGCTGTTTATTCGTGGTGTGATGATGGCTCAGGCTCACTGCAATCTCAGCCTCCTGGGCTCAAGTTATCCTCCCACCTCAGCCTCCCCAGTAGCTGGGACTACATGTGTGCACCACCACCACGCCTGACTGATTTGTTTTAGTTTTGGTAGAGATGAAGTTTTACTATGTTGCCCAGGCTGGTCTCAAACTCCTGAGTCAAGTGATCCTCCCCCTCATCCTCTCAAAGGCCTGCGATTAGAGGCGTGAGCCACAGCGCCCAGCTGCAATCACTTATTTATGTCTGTGTTAACCTGCTCGCAGGCCCGGCTCCCGCCTCATTTGCCTCCGTGGTGGCAGCCCCCACCCTTGGGCGCCAATGGTAGGGTGGAGTAGGGGTGTGTGTGTGGCGAGATGGAAGTAGGAGTACAATGCCCCCTTCCCCTTCCTCTGGATGGGAGTGGTGGAGGGCAACGCTCTACAGCTGTGGGTGAGATGATGCAGCCCTAGAAAAGCTCTGGGATGAAGTACGCAAGGGCTACAGTCCTGGCCGCTCCTCCCACTCACTACGTGACTTGGGAAGGGGCTTGACTCCACCTTGGAGGGGCAGGGACACCTGATTCATTCAGAAATTGTTGATTACACTTGCCCTTTGTGTTCAGCACTGTTCAAGGTGCTGGGGATATGGAGATGAAGGAAACAAACCAGCTCCCGGGTGTGCTGAGGGAGGGAACATCTGGAGAGGGGAGTCAGGGGGGCCTCCCAGGAGAGACAGCGAGAGCAGCCATGTGAAAAGTGCAGGGAAGGGCATTCCAGGCAGAAGGAACAGCATGTGCAAAGGCCAGAGGGTCAAGGAACCAAAGAGAGTTGGCTCAGGAGAGAGAGAAGAAGAAGGGGCTGGAGAGGTGGGCAGGGCTGATTCTAAGAGACCTGGGAAGCTGTGGGTGCCTGAAGTGATGGAGAAAAGCCAGGTCAAGTGGCAGCCAGGGAACTCCAGGACCCAGGAGTCCTGCTCTCAGAGATCCCAGGCCCCTCAGCCCCACCCTCCCTAACCTCATGGACCTGGGGCTCAGTGAGGTTCATGGCGCCGCTCCTGGGAGCAGCTGACCCTGTGCACCCTGGTGAGCCCCTGAGGGGAAGCCACTCACCAGGGACTGGGGTCCCTACTCCTTCCGAGCCCTCTCAACAAGGCGGCTTTGTCTGGCAGCCCCAAGGACCCCCATGCTCCTCCCCAGGCCCCCTACAGCGGCCTGTGCAGAGTTCTGAATGGAGGCTTTATCTGCATCCCAGGCCAGATTGCTGGGAAGTGAGTGGCCGGGGCTGGCACATGGGGCCAGGCAGCAGTGGCAGCCCTGACTCCTGGGGCTGCAGACACAGAGAGAGCCCAGGACAAAAGGGTGCCCTGGGGAATCAGCCCTGCCCCAGAGAAAGACAAGAGGACTACACAGGCGCCCCTGCACCCCCTCCTCTCCCCCGCAATCTGGTCACTCTATCGCAGTGGTCAGTGACACGGCCCTTTGTGCAGCCCCTGCCCCAGGGGAGAAGGAGGCAGGTAAGGCAGGGCTGCTTGTAATTGGACCTCCGCCTTTTGTGCAGCCCCTGCCCCAGGGG
>NW_012110807.1:1034944-1037730 GCF_000951045.1 Mandrillus leucophaeus | reverse complement strand
GGGCCCAGGCTGAGCCCAGTCTTCCCCACCATCAAAGTCTACACCCGCAAGGACAGAAGATGGAACGTGTAGGGTGCACACTGTAAAGTGCGGTGCCCCTGCTACATGATGACAAGGGACAGCAGATCAAACCCAGCCTGGCTGCAGCTTGTGAACGCTAAGAATCCAGCCGCTCAGACCGTGGTCTCTCACTTCCCTGGCATGCCCTTCACTGCTTCCTCCCACCCCGTCCTCACTGTCCCTACTGTCCCCAGGGGAGGCCGGTCCACCCTCAGATTTACTAGGGCATGTTAAGACACAGTTTGAAGCCATCTCCGAGGTCATGGGGTCATGGCAGTTTCCCATCGATCTATTTGTCCCTCCCTTGGCTGGAGCCCTTTGCCCCCACTGGCCCCCAGAGCCATATCAAACTTCAGCAGTTTCTCCCAAGGCCCAAGGAGCCAAAACACAGGGCAGGGCCGTAAAACACAGCCAGCGGGCGATTTACCAGCTGGGCTGCCCAACCCCTGACCTCCGGAGGAGATGTAATGCATCTCCCTGGTTTAGCCGGATCAATGGTGCTGTGAAAAACAGCTCCATGTGGGCCAGTTGGGACAGGAGGGAGACACCCCTGCCACCAGAAATCCCACTCGGACAGCTGCGGAGCCAGCCTCTGCGCACACCCATGGCCCCAGGACCTCTCTGGGCTCGCCCAATGTTTCACTGAAATGTCTCAGGCAGGAGCTGGGATTACTGAGTTCAGCCTCTAGAATTCGGGTGGGGAAACTGAGGCTGAGGGGCTTCTCAAGGTCACAGAGCAAGTTCAAGGAAGTCTCCAGTTTCCCCAGGGGGAACTCCCCCTGCTCAGCTTCTCCCTTCTCCTGTGGGCAAAGGTGGCAGTGGCCAGTCTGGTGGGCCAGTCATGTCTTTGGGGGTATCATAGGTCCCTGCAAGGCCAAGCTTGGCTGTCCCGCAGCCTCTGGGCAGGACCAGTGGACCCAGTGTGCCTCTAAGGCGGGACTCTCTGCCTTTGACTGTGTGGGACAGAAACTCCACCTTCAACACAGCGTCCTGCCTAAGTCACAACCTCTCGACAAGGGCAGAGGCCAGAGGCACCAAGCCGCCCCGTGCTGGGACCCCCTTGCTCCCCAGAAAGCACAGTAGCCCATATTTAGGGAGGAAGGTTAACAAGAAAAGGAGGGCGCTGCGTCCAAATTCTCCTTGGTCCTCCTGTGACCCCCCACCCCTAGCCTGAGCCAGCAGGAAGAGCAGGCGGCTCTACAGCCTCTCACCTTCAAGCAGGGGCCATAGACCCACAGAGGTCCCTGGGAGCTCACTAGAAAGACAGAATCTGGCCCCTTTCCTTCAGACCTACTGACCACAGCCTGCATTTTAACAGCTGATCCATGTGATCGCCAAGATTGAGAGTGCTGGTGTTTAGAACCTCCCGGAGTGAAATGAGAAGGGGTGAGTGTGCGTGTGTGTGTGTGTGTGTGTGTGTGTACACTTTAAAATCTTTACCCTAAAGAAAGGACCTGAGATGAAGAGGGAAGGTGGGAAGGGAGGGAGGAAAAAGGAAGGTAGAATGGGAGGGAGGAAAAAAAAGATACCCTGCAGATGTCCAAAAAGTATTTGAAGTAACTTCATTCACCTCCCAT
This sequence comes from Mandrillus leucophaeus, assembly GCF_000951045.1. Lineage (NCBI taxonomy): Eukaryota > Metazoa > Chordata > Mammalia > Primates > Cercopithecidae > Mandrillus > Mandrillus leucophaeus. The sequence goes on along the minus strand of NW_012110807.1, from coordinate 1,036,093 downwards.
TCCTTCACTGCACATTTATTGAGCATCAAGGACATGCTAAGCACTGAACTGAGGGCTGGGGTAGAGCCGAGAGCAAAATGGGCGTGACCTCAGCCCCATGCACCCTGCCACCTCACGGCTTACGGTGACCTCGGCCCCATGCACCCTGCCACCACACAGCTTATGGTGACCTCAGCCCCATGCACCCCACCACTGCACAGCTTACAGTCTCAAGCTATGTTGTCCGGAGCAGTAGCCCCACCACATGTGAGTACATGAAATGTGGCCAGTCCCCATTAAGATGTGCTGTGAGTGTTAAATACAACTGGATTTCAAAGACAGTGCAAACTGGCCAGGCACAGTGGCTCATGCCTGTAATCCCAACATTTTGGGGGACCGAGGCAAGAGAATTTCCTAAGCTCAGAAGTTTCAGACCAGCCTGAGCAACATGGCAAAACTCCGCCTCTACAAAAATACAAAAATTAGCCCGGCCTGTACTCCCAGCTACTCGGGAGGCTGAGGGGAGAGGATCACGTGAGCCCAGGAGGTCGAGGCTGCAGTGAGCTATGATCACACTGCCACTGCACTCCAGCCTGGGTAAGAGAGCGAGACCTTGTCTCAAAGAACAGTGCAAGCAAAAGAATGTAAAATATCTCAGTTTTTAAAATATTCATTACATGCTGACATGATCATACTATGAATATATTGCATTAAACAAATTCACGTATTTATTTTATTTTTTTTAATGCGGCTACTAGAAAACTTTAAATCATGAGGCTCACATTTCTGTTGTATAACACTGCTCTAGAGGATGAGACAGAAAACAAACTAATAAGCAAACAAAAAGTTACAAGCAAACAAAAATATAAGATTACACGTGATGAAAAGCCCTGGGAAGGAAACCAGCAGGATGAGATGCAGGACTGGAGATGAGGAACGAGGGCTCTTCAAATAAAGACATACGAACCAGCACAGTGGCTCACCTATAATCCCAACACTTTGGGAGGCTGAGGTGGGAGGATCACTTGAGCCCAGAAGTTTGAGACTAGCCTGGGCAACATGGCAAGGCTCCATCTCTACAAAAAATTTAAAAATTATCCAGGTGTGGCCAGGCGCGGTGGCTCATGCCTGTAATCCCCAGCACTTTGGGAGGCCGAGGCAGGCGGATCA
>NW_012110807.1:1029980-1034069 GCF_000951045.1 Mandrillus leucophaeus | reverse complement strand
TTTGTGCAGCCCCTGCCCCAGGGGAGAAGGAGGCAGGTAAGGCAGGGCTGCTTGTAATTGGACCTCCGCCTTTTGTGCAGCCCCTGCCCCAGGGGAGAAGGAGGCAGGTAAGACAGGGCTGCCTGTGATCGGGCCTCCTGAGGCCTGCTTCCCGACCCCTTTCTCTGGTCCTGGGAAGCTTTGGGAGGGTGGGAACCGTTTGTCAAGCACGGCACCTTTCCAGATGAAAAGGAGCTTCAGGAAAGATGGATGCCCTAAGCCACCACTGGGCCAACTGGAGAGAATGAAAAGCAGAAAGAAGAAAGGCCAGAAAGGTTGGTATTTCTGAGGCACCTCTTCCTGGGTGCACGGAATGTGGTGCCTCTCAGCCGGGTTTCTGCCACCCTGCTTAGCCCTGGTTAATGTGGATAATGGCAACAATGATGTACTCCAAGTGCCTCTATGGCGATTACCTCTACCATCTACAATGACCCTTTGTGGCAAGAAGCAGCAACCCCATTTTACAGCGACAGGTACAGAGGCCCAGAGAGACTAAACCACCTGCCCAAAGCCACGCGAGAGGCCCAGCCAGGATTCAAACCCAGGATCGTCTGATGCCAGAGCCCAGGCCTTGAACATTGTGCCTCGCAGCTTGGCTGGGTCCCCCCATCTGCCAACGCTGTGTCCAGAAGCCCCACATCAGCTCTGTCCTGGCTGCGGACATCCTGGATGTAAGAGGTGGGAGGAACCCCAGCCATCACCTCTACAAAAAATTTAAAAATTAGGTCAGGTGCAGTGGCTCACACCCGTAATCCCAGCATTTTGGGAGGCTGAGGCAGGCAGATCACTTGAGGTCAGGAGTCCAAAACTAGACCAGCCAACATGGTGAAACCCCATCTCTACGAAAAGTACAAAAAAAAAAAAAAGTCAGACGTGGTGGCGTGCACTTGTAGTCTCAGCTACTTAGGAGGCTGAGGCAGGAGGATCACTAGAACCAGGGGGGCAGAAGTTGCAGTGAGCTGAGATTGTGCCATTGCACTCCAGCCTGGGCAGCAGAGCAAGACTCTATTAAAAAAAAAAAAATTAAAAATTAGCCAGGCGTGGTGGCGCACACCTGTAGTACTCAGGAGGCTTAGGTGGGAGGATTGCTTAAGCCCAGGAGGTTGAGGCTGCAGTGAGCTGTGTTCTCACCACTGCACTCCAGCCTGGGTGACAGAGCGAGACTCTCTCAAAAAATAAAAAGGTAGTTTATGAACATGACTGAACTGTACACTGAAAGATGGTTAAGATGGTAAATTTTATGTTATGCACATTTAGCCACAATTTAAATTTTTAAATGTTCAAACTTAAAGGAAAAAGTGAGTCTAGTCAGTATTCGGGAAGCGCTAAACCAAGTGACTCCAGCCCAAGTCTCTCTGATGCGGTGAGAATTTGTGGGATGAAATGGAAGAAAACGAAAAGGAGGATACATGTAGGCCAGGCACGGTGGCTCACACCTGTAATTCCAGTAATTTGGGAATCCGAGGTGGGTAGATCACCTGAGGTCAGGCATTCGAGACCAGCCTGGCCAGCATGGTGAAACCCCTTCTCTACTAAAAATATAAAATATTAGCTGGGCGTCGTGGTGGGCGCCTGTAATCCCAGCTACTCAGGAAGCTGAGGCAGGAGAATCACTTGAACCCGGGAGGCAGAGGTTGCAGTGAGCTGAGATCATGCCATTGCACTCCAGCCTGGGCAACAAGAGCGAAACTCCGTCTCAAAAAAGAGGATACATTTATCACAGCATGTGCAATGTTCAGCCCAAATCATCTTTTGGGCCACCAGCCATGCCTGTTGCATTTGGGAAATGCCAGTCATTGCACAAATGGGGAGACTGAGGCCCATAGAGAAGGGCACACTCTGATGCAGGGCCAGTCACAGTCACGCCCAGGCTGGAACCTGGGGCTACCAGCCTCTGGTTGTGCCTCACCCCAGGGGGCCACACGGGGCCCAGCAAGGAGTTAATGCCGCTGGGAGGACCGCGAGGCGCCCCCTGGATCTTGCCTCCCAACCCCAGGAAAGAGGGTAAAGGCGAAGGAAGAAATGGCTGGTTGTCTCCCACACTGTGTGCCCTCAGCCCATCTGGGTTGGGCACCAGGGACTGGGCAGGTGTGCAGGCTTTACTTCCTGCAGACCCCAGGAGGGCTGTGGCATTGGGAGGGAGTCTGAGGCTGCCTGGCCGAGGGGAAGTGGGATGGTGACAGCAGCCACGTTGATGGCTCGGCCCCAGGCACTGCGCCTGAGCTCATCTCAGTCAAACTTCTAACACTCAGAGAGACACAGGCTGGGAAACTGGAGCTCAGAGAAAAATCACTTGCAAGTCAGGGGCAGAGATGGGATTTGAACCCAGGTCTGTGACTCCAGGCCCTGCAGGGAAGTGCCTAGGAAGATGGTGGGGGCCCGCAAGGAATCATCGCAACCAAACCAGCTCCCCTTCTGGCCCCGCACTGAAGCCATGTGAGCTTTCTGGAACACAGTTGCATCTTATTCCTCCCTCCCTTGCATGAGCCGAAGCCCTCCTGGGGCTCTTTAAAGTGTGATGCTGGTCCCTGGCCACCTCTGGAGCCCTGTCCCCACCTGTCTGGACTCCTTTTGGATTTTGTCCCCCAGCTAGACTGACCCATTTGCAGCCCCTCAAAAGCTCTGCCACCTGCAAACCGGGCCACCTGGGCCCAGGCTGAGCCCAGTCTTCCCCACCATCAAAGTCTACACCCGCAAGGACAGAAGATGGAACGTGTAGGGTGCACACTGTAAAGTGCGGTGCCCCTGCTACATGATGACAAGGGACAGCAGATCAAACCCAGCCTGGCTGCAGCTTGTGAACGCTAAGAATCCAGCCGCTCAGACCGTGGTCTCTCACTTCCCTGGCATGCCCTTCACTGCTTCCTCCCACCCCGTCCTCACTGTCCCTACTGTCCCCAGGGGAGGCCGGTCCACCCTCAGATTTACTAGGGCATGTTAAGACACAGTTTGAAGCCATCTCCGAGGTCATGGGGTCATGGCAGTTTCCCATCGATCTATTTGTCCCTCCCTTGGCTGGAGCCCTTTGCCCCCACTGGCCCCCAGAGCCATATCAAACTTCAGCAGTTTCTCCCAAGGCCCAAGGAGCCAAAACACAGGGCAGGGCCGTAAAACACAGCCAGCGGGCGATTTACCAGCTGGGCTGCCCAACCCCTGACCTCCGGAGGAGATGTAATGCATCTCCCTGGTTTAGCCGGATCAATGGTGCTGTGAAAAACAGCTCCATGTGGGCCAGTTGGGACAGGAGGGAGACACCCCTGCCACCAGAAATCCCACTCGGACAGCTGCGGAGCCAGCCTCTGCGCACACCCATGGCCCCAGGACCTCTCTGGGCTCGCCCAATGTTTCACTGAAATGTCTCAGGCAGGAGCTGGGATTACTGAGTTCAGCCTCTAGAATTCGGGTGGGGAAACTGAGGCTGAGGGGCTTCTCAAGGTCACAGAGCAAGTTCAAGGAAGTCTCCAGTTTCCCCAGGGGGAACTCCCCCTGCTCAGCTTCTCCCTTCTCCTGTGGGCAAAGGTGGCAGTGGCCAGTCTGGTGGGCCAGTCATGTCTTTGGGGGTATCATAGGTCCCTGCAAGGCCAAGCTTGGCTGTCCCGCAGCCTCTGGGCAGGACCAGTGGACCCAGTGTGCCTCTAAGGCGGGACTCTCTGCCTTTGACTGTGTGGGACAGAAACTCCACCTTCAACACAGCGTCCTGCCTAAGTCACAACCTCTCGACAAGGGCAGAGGCCAGAGGCACCAAGCCGCCCCGTGCTGGGACCCCCTTGCTCCCCAGAAAGCACAGTAGCCCATATTTAGGGAGGAAGGTTAACAAGAAAAGGAGGGCGCTGCGTCCAAATTCTCCTTGGTCCTCCTGTGACCCCCCACCCCTAGCCTGAGCCAGCAGGAAGAGCAGGCGGCTCTACAGCCTCTCGCCTTCAAGCAGGGGCCATAGACCCACAGAGGTCCCTGGGAGCTCACTAGAAAGACAGAATCTGGCCCCTTTCCTTCAGACCTACTGACCACAGCCTGCATTTTAACAGCTGATCCATGTGATCGCCAAGATTG
>NW_012110807.1:1024184-1028235 GCF_000951045.1 Mandrillus leucophaeus | reverse complement strand
CCGAGGCAGGCGGATCACGAGGTCAGGAGATCGAGACCATCCTGGCTAACACGGTGAAACCCTGTCTCTACTAAAAATACAAAAAATTATCCAGGTGTGGTGGTGGGTGCCTGTAGTTCCAGCTACTCGGGAGGCTGAAGTGGGAGGATCACTTTAGCCTGGGTGTAAGTTACATATAGTCAACTGCAGTCAAGGTGTCAGCCGGGCTGCATCTTCTTTCAGAGCTCAGGTCTTCTTCCAAGGTCTTGCACTGGTCGGTAGAATTCAGTTCCTTGCACCAGTAGAATCGAGCTCCCGATTTTCTGGTTGGCTGTCAGCCAGTGGCCCCCTGATGCCACGTGGCCATCTCTAAGGCAGTTCACACCATAGAAGCTTGCTTCTGCAAGTCTCTCTTCAGCTCTTTTTGTTTGCTTCCTTTTTTTGAGATGGGGTCTCACTCTGTCACCCAGGTTGGAGTGCAGTGGCGCGATCTCAGCTCACTGCAACCTTAGTCTCCAGGGCTCAAGGGATCCTCCCACCTCAGCCTCCCAAGTAGCTGGGATTACAGGCATGCACCAACACGCCAGACTAATTTTTGTATTTTGGTAGAGATGGGGTTTTGCCACGTTGGCCAGGCTGGTCTCAAACTCCTGGACTAAAGTGATTCACCCACTGCGGCCTCCCAAAGTGCTGGGATTACAGGCGTGAGCCACTGGGCCTAGACTTAAGGTTTTACCTAATTAAGTCCAGCCTAACCCTTTCAATGAACTCAAAATGAACTGCCTCGAGATCTAAATTACACCTTCAGTTTTATTATCTCAGCCAAAAGCACATCCCTAGTCCTACCCACAGTCAAAAGGAGGGGTTACGAAGAGTGTAAATACCAAAGGTTAAAAATTAGTGGGAGTCAGCCAGGGATGGTGGCTCATGCTTGTAGTCCTAGCTACTTGGAAGGCTGAGGCAGGAGGATCTCTTGAGCCAAGGAGTTCAAGACCAGCCTGGGCAACATAGCAAGACCGCATTCCTTTAAAAAAATTACGGGGGTCACTTTAGGGTCTGTCTGCCACAAATGGTAATGAGAATTCTAACCTCTTGAACCCCAATTAAAAATTAATCATTTACTAAAAAACGTATGAATTCATCAGTTAATTGTGTCAGATTCCTTTTTTCTTTTTTTCTTTTTTTCCCTTTTTTTTTTTTTTTTTGAGATGGAGTCTCGCTCTGTCACCCAGGCTGGAGTGCAATGGTCTCAGCTCGCTGCAACCTCTGCCTCCCGGGTTCAAGCGACTTTTCTGCCTCATCCTCCTGAGTCGCTGGGATTACAGGCACAGCCACCACGCCTGGCTAATTTTTGTATTTTTGGTAAAGACGGGATTTCACCATGTTGACCAGGCTGGTCTCAAACTCCTGACCTCAAATAACCCGCCTGCCTAGGCCTCCCAAAGTGCTGGGATTATAGGCGTGAGCCGCCGCGCCCGACCTGCATCATATTTCATTATGGGAATGCACCACAATTCATTTCACAACTTCTGCTGACAGATATTTGGGTTGCTCCCAGTTTCTGGCTATGGAAATAGAGCTGCTAGCACGTGGGATAATGGACCAGATTTTAGACAATCCAAAGACATTAATGAAAAAACTGATGAAACGAAACCAAGTCTGTAGATCCATTAGTAATACTGCCCCCATGTTAATTTCTTCGTTTTGACAAATGGGCCATGGTTATAGAAGACGTTACTGTAGAAGAAAGTGAATGATGAGTATACAGGAGCTCTCGGCACTATCCTTGCAACTTTTCTATAAAGCTAAAATTATTTTGGGGCCAGGCGTGGTGGCTCACATCTGTAATCCCAGCACTTTAGGAGCCAAGGTTGCAGGATCACTTGAGGCCAGGAGTTCAAGGCCAGCTTGATCAACAGAGTGAGACCCTGTCTGTACAGAATAAATAATAATAAAATAAAGTAATTCCAAAATAAAAATTTTTACAAAAATAAGTAAATAAAGCTAATAGCAGACATCTGCTACAAGCCACGGTGAAGTAGTGGGTATACCACTAGCCCTTGACGGAATCTACGAGGCTACTGTGTTCAGTGCCAGACCATAGATTCAGACTGTGCAAGGCCACAGTCCCTAGGGGAAAGGAAACCCTTGGGGTGAGTCCCACAATCACCAGATCTCTGCCTGGGGCCAATTTCCCAGCCACAGACCAGAGAGCAAGGATCCAAGCTGCAGTCATCCTGCTGAGCTGGGAGGCAGAGATCAGGACACGGAGCTACTGAAGCCATTGGGTCTGCAGGGCTAGAGAAAAGGATGATGCCCCAGCTGGGTTTCTTTGCGTTTTTTTGTTTATTTGTTTGTTTTTGAGACAGAGTTTCGCTTTTGTTGCCCAGGCTGGAGTGCAATGGCACAATCTCGGCTCACCGCAACCTCCGCCTCCAGCGTACAAGCAATTCTCCTGCCTCGGCCTCCCGAGTAGCTGGGATTACAGGCATGTGCCACTACACTCCGCTAATTTTGTATTTTTTAATAGAGACGGGGTTTCTCCATGCTGGTCAGGCTGGTCTCGAACTCCTGAACTCAGGTTATCCACCCGCCTCGGCCTCCTGAAGTTCTGGGATTACAGACGTGAGCCATCGCACCCGGCTCTTTTTGAGATGGAATCTTGCTCTGTTACCCAGGCTGGAGTGCAGTGGCACAATCCCGGCTCACTGCAACCTCCACCTCCCAGGTTCAAGCGATTCTCACGCCTCAGCCTTCCAAGTAGCTGGGACTACAGGTATGCACCAAGCCTGGCTAATTTTTGTATTTTTAGTAGAGATAGGGTTTCGTTATGCTGGCCAGGCTGGTCTCAAATGTCTGAGCTCAGGCAATCCACCCACCTTGGCCTACCAAAGTGCTAGGATTACAGGCATGAGCCAGCACGCCCGGCCTCAGGCTGGGTTTCTAAGCACGTCTTTGAGTATGGCCTGGGGGGCACACACTCAGGACGAGACAACTTGAAGCTTTCCAGAGAGCAGCTGCTGTGAGTGAAATGTGGGACCAGATCCTTGAAGACCCCCTGGGGGAGAAGATGGGGGATGGCAGAGGAAAGGGTGGGAGTGGATCACACAGGGCCCTGAGGGTTGACAGGAGGGTCTGGCTTTTGCTCTGAGCAAAGTGAAGACACCAAATGGTTTGGGCAGAGGAGTGCCCTGCCCTGCCATTGATAAAGGGCCCCGCTGGCTGCTGAGTGAAGAGCCCATTAGATCTGCGGTGGGGGCTCATCTGCGGTGGGGGCTCGGGTCAGAGCCGAGGGTGTCGGGGTGGAAGCTACTCTAAAGGTGGAGCCGGTCAACTGGACCTGGGGGTGGGAGGAAGATAGGAGCCAGGACGGCTCCAAAGTTCTGGCCTGTAGATTTCTGAGACCCTTGGCGTTTCCTCTTTTTTCCTTTTGAGAACCAGTTGATAGACACTTGGCTTTTTCTTACAGCAGGTGTGCGTTACCATTGTTATGAGAAAACCCCAAAAAGACATACCTTTTCCTGGAGAGGCAGAAGGCATTCTCCGTGTTGAAAGCATTCTCCACTCCTTTCCCGAGGGGAGCCAGGAGGGAGGCACGCATCTTTCCCAGGTGCCCCCCTTCGCCCGGTGGTCTGCCCCGTCTGCTGCACGAGGTTTGTCTCTGTCTCTTGCTCCTTCTTCCCGTTGTGTATGTCCCTCCTGTCCTCCAGCCCCTGAGCAGGTGCTGCGGGGATGGACAGCGGGGAAGAACCAGCACTGGGGCTGGGGCTGGTGGTGGATGAGGGCTACAAGAAGTTCAATGAAAGACTTGCCTTTGGTTAAAACAAAACTTTTTTTTTTAAAGAGCGTCTTTCTCCCCCGTTGACTGGATTCTCCGCCCAGGCCGCTGGGCTTGTTCTGGGCAAGGACGGCCTTTGGGACCGCCAATGTTTGTGACTACAACTTGCAGAACAGGGACGTCTCTTGGTCTCACTCCTGCATCCAGCCTCTTGTGGCCTCACTGGCCCTGGCTGTGGTCCCTCCTGCCCCTCAGGGGTCCCTTCCCTCCTCAGAACCTTCCTTTTTTTTTTTT
>NW_012110807.1:1019920-1023489 GCF_000951045.1 Mandrillus leucophaeus | reverse complement strand
AAAAAAAAAAAAAAAAGAAAAGAAAAGAAAAGAAAAAGAAACAGAGTTTCATCATATTGTCCAAGCTGGTCTCAAACTCCTGACCTCAAGTGATCTGCCCACTTGGCCTCCAAAAGTGCTGGGTTTACAAGTGAGTGTCTCTTCCCTGGATATTCCAGAACCTTCTCCCTGTTCTGTTACCCAGACTCTTCCTTTCCCTCTCTCTCTGCCCACCTGGGGCTCGGCCTCCTTCAGGGCTCAGTGTTCCAGGGCCCCTCATCCCTGTCCCCCAACCGTCTCCCCACCCACAGGATCTCTGCCTCCAGGAGACCTCCAGACCCTCCAGCCAGCTTGGGGCCTGTTACAGGCTTGTGTGACTCCCCTCAGAGCAGTGTCATGGCTGTAATGAATGATGATTTTGGGGATTTTTCATTCACCCTCTATCCCCCATGCTAACCTGGGAGCTTCTCGTTCACCTCGGTATTCTCAGCCCCTAGCAGAAGGCCTGACCCATAATTGATGCTCAAAAGATACTTATTAAATCAAATTATATAGAACTCAGACAGAGATGAGTACATCGGAACAAGTGGCACACAGGAGCTAGCACGCCAAATGGGCTTTGAAAGTGGATACAATTTCACTAAGCAAAGATGGAGGAATGGAGGTTTCTGCGGGGAGGGCTCACCATGAACGAAGAAGAGGAAGCAGGAAAGTGTGTGCCAACTTCCGTGCCCAGAAGTGCACACACAGCAAAACACAAATATTTTTAAGCTTTTTACAAAAAATACTGGGAGTCTCTCTGAACCTACTCTGGTCTGGGGACTGCCCAAATCATGAATCACCAGAATAAATGAATAAATGTATAAATAAAATACTCATGGCAGGGTGCGGTGGCTCACACCTGTAATCCCAGCACTTTGAGAGGCCGAGGCGGACAGATCACTTGAGGTCAGGAGTTTGAGACCAGGCTGGCTAACATGGGGAAACCCTATCTCTACTAAAAATACAAAAATTAGCTGGGTGGGGTGACGCGTGCCTGTTATCTCAGATACTCAGGAGGCTGAAGCAGGATGCTTGAACCTGGGAAGCGAGGCCGCAGTGAGACCAGATCGTGTCACTGCACTCCAACCTGGGCGACAGAGTGAGACTCCATCTCAAAAGAAAAAAAAAAAAAAAACTTACCAAACGAATGACTATTTGGAAGGATGGATGGACGGACAGGCGGATGGGCAACAGATTAAAGCAAAGCTCCTCCTTTTAAGGAAACAGAAACCGAGGGCTGGAAAGAAAGGGGGTTCCTGAAGATGACTGCATTGCATTGAGGCAAAAGGAAAGCCGCTGTACCTTCAGACCATCTCTCGCCATCCACCCTGCGTGACCATTGCCTATGCCAGTCTTCCCTCCTCCTAGGATCCCTGCCCCTCACCCCCAGTATCCCCTCCAGTGCCGCCCTCACAGGTGGCTACTTTCCTGCTTATTACTTTTTACCAAACCTGGAGCCGAAGCCCTGAGCAGTTGGAGCGGGGGATGGGCCCTTTGTCCAAGTCTCAGCCGGAGGGTGGGGGTGGGGGATGAAGCTGGGGGCTCCCTCCTCCCCGCTGTCTCTGCCATCTCCCTCGCTGACTTTTGTCCTTGGATCGCCTGCGTGACTAGAAGAGGTTTCATTCTCTGGCAACTGGGCAGCCATTAGCAAGAGGCAGACGCATTACCCTCTCACCGCACAATAGTTGGCTACTTCAGTTATTCTATTTCACCTGAAGACTTTATTTGCAGCCGAGCCTCCCCTTCCGAGCGGGGCAGGCCCCATCTGTCGGACAGTTTGCTCCAACCGTCTCCGGCCATTATGCCTCCACTTGGAGGACGGGATGGCGTGCGTGCAAGGGAGCAGGGGAGAGAGAGAGCCGGGGAGACAGCGCGCGTGTCCGCCTGCCTGCACTCCCTCCCTCTTGTCTCTTTATCATTCTCCCAGGGCCAAACAGAACTTGCTTAAAAGAGTGATGTCAGACGTGTGCAAAACAGAGCGATAAAACCTAATGCACTCGCGCCCCTTTGTCTGCCTGATTCTCCTCCCGAACATTTCCCACTCAGAAAGCCACTTAAAACACATCAGCAGTAACTCTACAAAACAGCCACTTGTTGGCTAATTGTGCTAAGCATCTGCCAGCAGGGCTAGGGGCGGGGTGGGGAAGGGAGCTGGAGGCCCCTCTGCTCCCCTAGCCAGAACCCAGCTCCTGGGGAGGATGCCCAGCCCAGCTATCGCCTCCCTCCAGTGCCTCTGCACCACAAGGCTCTGCAAGGAGAGAAGAGGCAGCTCTGCTCACTGGGTGGAGGGCGGGGAGGGGAGGAACTCGGGCCTGGGGGCCAGGTTGGGGAGCCAGGTGGGCAGGATTCTCTGCCAGCTCCCGAGGAGTCACTGGCCATCTCCGGGCCTCAGTTTTCCCACCCACCCCATAAGCGGGTTGGACTGTGGGTTCTGAGGTCTCTTCCAGCTCCCAAAGGCTACCCGTTGTTACACCCTGGAAGCTTCCGAGAGACCTGGGTTCAAATCCCGGCTCTGCCTTTTGACCTGTAGCCTCAGGCTCTCTGAGCTTGTTTCCTCATCTGGAAAATGAGATACCAGCAGCGCCTGTCATGATTGGCACAAGATGAGGTGGTGCCTGGGTAGTCTTTGGATCCAGCCAGCACAAGACAGGGCTGCTGGGGCCCATAAGAGGGCACCCTGGCCCAGACTTGGAAACTAGGGTGAGCTAAGCTGAGACCAGAAGGATAAGAACCTCACCAGACTAGGGTGTGGGCACAGGCAGGGGCTGGCACACAGTGGGCAGGCATGGCATATGTAACGGTCCTGAGGCAGAGCTGAATTGGAGGACCAGAGAGGAGGCCAGCTGAGTGGAGTCCCAAGGGAGGAGCCGGAGAAGTGGCCGGGGCCGGGTGAGAAGGACTCAGTAAGCCCTGGTAAGGAGCTTGCCTTTATTCTGAGGGCACAGAGAGCCATGGAGGGAGGGGAGCACCCAGGTACCTTTTTCAAAGACCCGTCCTGGCTTCAGGTGGAGAAGAAGCTGGCGGTCAGGGTTCAAGAACAGAACCAAGGCGCTCTCCCTCCCCTGTTCCAACAGCCCAGGCTGGATGGCAAAAGCGATGGATCCTCCCTCAGAGGGACAAGGATGAGACCCGAAACCAGTGCTCTTGCCCGGGCTCCGCAGACCCCTTTCCTGGCTGGCCCCACTGGAGAGGCAGGGGTTAAGCTCCATGGCCTGTCCCCTCTGTCACACACGCACCCTGCCATCTCTGGGCTCATCACTGCGCTGTATCAGGACTCCATTAGGGAGGCTCAGGCGGCAGCTTGCAGTGTTCAGACCAGGGTGGTGAGCTCTTGCACCCCTACAACGGCGCTTGAGGACAGCTCTGTCCGCCGGTCGGTGCTGCAGCCTCCTCCTGCCCCTGCGGCAGAGAAGGGAGAGCCAAGGGCACAGCTAGCACTAGCATTTGTGGGTTCAGAGGTCTGAGCCGCCACTTCCCGCTTCCAGACCTCGGATGTGATGCTCATCCGCACGGTGTGGGCAGAGATCACCTCCTCCCCAGAACAGCAC
>NW_012110807.1:1001157-1019586 GCF_000951045.1 Mandrillus leucophaeus | reverse complement strand
TTTTTAGCAGAGACGGGGTTTCACCATGTTAGCCAGGATGGTCTCGATCTCCTGACCTCGTGATCTGCCCGGCCTCCCAAAGTGCTGGGATTACAGGCTTGAGCCACCGCGCCCGGCCCGCGTGCGTTCTTTTTTTACCCCATCTTCCACCCTTCCCGATTTCCCTTTTGGCCTCTTCTTGGAGGCTGTAAGTCAGGGTGAATCATTCATCAAAAAATAACTCAGTCTTCCTCTTCCGGGGTTCCTGTCATAATTACCTCCCTCTTCGGTTTTGCTCCTGACGCCTCTTCTGTGTGAACTTTATTTTAACCATCCTTTGTGTGTGTGAATGCTGTTTTAAAAAAAAAACTTGCAAATGAAAATAACTTAATTGCTTTTTCTGATTTTTAAAGTAACACATGCTCATTATCAAAAACATCCAGACAACACAGAAAAAGATAAAACAAGAGGAAAAACAGTGAGGTTGTTTTTAAGCAGCCTCAAGTAGTTTGTAGCAGAGTTGGGAAAAGGAGGCCCCGTCTTTATAAAACTGGGGTGCTCCCCACCTGCCCCCAGCCCTCAGCCACCAACATCTCGCCCACTGCCTAAATGCCAGCTCAGGTTCTTGCTCCCCACATAGGCTTCCTAGATTCCCACAGCCCAGGGCGATCTTTCCACTGACTTCAATTCTTTTCATTTCTTTTTTCTTTCTTTCTTTCTTGTTTTTGAGACTGGGTCTCACTCTGTTGCCCAGGCTGGAGTACAATGGCTTGCAAACATGGCTCACTGCAGCCTCGACCTCACGGGCTCAGGCAATCTTGATCCTTCCACCTTAGCCTCCTGAGTAGCTAGAGCTAAAGGTGTGTGCCACCATGCCTGGCTGATTTTTGTATTTTTTGTGTGTGTGTGGAGACAGGGTTTTGCCATGTTACCTGGACTGGTCTCAAACTCCTGAGCTCAAGCGATCCACCCGCCTTGGTCTCCCAAAGTACTGACAGGCATGAACCACCAGGCCCATCAATCCTTTTCATTTCAACAAACATTTATTGAGCCTCTACTTTGAGCCAAGACACAGGATCTGGCCATCTGGATTCATTCCCTTCTGCCTGCATTTCATTGGTTTTTTTGGTATTTTTCTGCCTGGCGTCTAGACTCCTGTTCCAGCCTGGACTGTCAGGTCCCCACGGCCAGACCTACAGCTCTGTCTCTGTATCCTCATCCCTAGCACCTATTGTTCCTGAGAGGAACCTCGCAGCTGCCTTCAGGGAGGGCAGGTGCTGTGGATCGCATGTGCTGGACACCATGCCAAGCCCTTGGCACCGATGATCTTGTGTGATCCTCACCTTGATGATGGGAGGTGGGTATTGTTATTAGCTTGACTTTTCAGGTACAGAAATTGAGTTTATACAAGCTTGCCCAAGGAACCACGATGGGTGAGCTGAGAGTCAGGAATTGAACCTGAGTCTCTGAGACCGTGGCTTGAGCGCTGAGCTGCTATAGGAGATTGCTTCCTTGTACAGCTCAGTAATGGCACAGGGCAGGGGACATTGCTCTCAGCAAGGAATGCCTGGCACAGGAAGGATAGTGCCATCGTCCTGGGATGATGCTTGACCATGTTTCTTTCTTTTTTTTTTTTTTTCTTGTTTGTTTGTTTGTTTGTTTGAGACAGAGTCCCTCACTCTGTCACGCAGACTGGAGTGCAGTGACATGGTCTCAGCTCACTGCAACCTCTGCCTCCTGGGTTCAAGCAATTCTCCTGCCTCAGCCTCCCAAGTAGCTGGGATTACAGGTGCCCATCACCACACCCAGCTAGTTTTTGTATTTTTAGTAGAGGCGGAGTTTCACCATCATGGCCAGGCTGGTCTCAAACTCCTGACCTCAGGTGATCCACTCACTTCAGCCTCCCAAAGTGCTAGGATTACAGGCATGAGTCACCATACCCGGCCTTTGCCAAGTTTTTTGAAGAACAAATGAATCATAAAATGTTGGTCATGTCACTTCTGGCTTAAGACTTCTCCCAGCTTGCAGGAGCAGTTTCAAATGCATTTGCTGCAAACCCTTCTAATGAAATCTTACACTGAAAATCTAAAGGAACAACCCAATGAAAGCACAGCTTCCCTGAGACCGAGGTGGGGCTGGGTGCAGAACCTGCATCGTCTCGTCTGTTCCCTCCCTCTGGTTCACCTTCCCCCAGGTGCCAATGGGGCTCTGAGGAACCCAGAGGATTCCAGGGAGCTCAGTTTGAACCACTGGCGCAAAGCTCAGGTCCAAATGCTTGGTTGGAGTGTATAAGGCACATCATGGTGCCGCCGGCTAGTCAGCCCACTCCCCTACCTCCCTGCCCTGCTCCGTATGCACCTGCACCTTCCACCCAGAATGGCCCATGGTTCTCCCACCACAATTGATTATACCTTTGGCTTGATCACAGGTTGTTGCCTCCTCTTCAATGCTTTCCACCTACTTTCCACCAAACTAACTCCTATGCAACCTTCAAAACTTGGTCAAGTTCGAGACCAGCCTGGCCAACATGGTGAAACCCTGTCTCTACTAAAAATACAAAAAATTAGCAGAGCATGGTGGCAGGTGCCTGTAATCCCAGCTACTTGGGAGGCTGAGGCAGGAGAATCGCTCAAACCTGGGAGGTGGAGGCTGCAGTGAGCCGGGATCGCGCCATTGCACTCCAGCCTGGGCGACAAGAGCCAAACTGTCTCAAAACAAAAACAAAAACAAAACAACAATAACAAAAAACTTGGCAGAGCTTCACCCTCTACCTTCCTGACTTCTGGCTGTAAGGGGGGTGTGTTCTGTTGTGCCTGCCTTGGGGGTCCTGTGTCATGAACCCAGGGTCGGGATCCTAGGGTTCCAGTCCCAGCACTACCTGAGACTTACTAGGGGGATTTACCCCTCTCTAGGTCTCAGGATTCTGGCCCTCAGCCTTGGACTTGACCCATGCCTGTGGCTACAGGCCAGAAATAATCTTACCCTCGCCGGTTCTTTTCAGGGCAGTCATGCACTCCTGATGGGCCTCCCAGATTAGAACCATGGCAACCACAGCAGCCACCGCCAGAACCAGTACTGCAAGCACTTCTTTCTCATTGAGGCTTCGCAACCACCTACTTTGCAGGGAGGAAAACCAAGGCTCAGCAGTGAGGTCACTCAGCAGCTATCTATTGGAGACAGGACTTGAACCCAGGACCTATGGCTCTGAAGCCTGCCTTCAGCACCACCACCCCAGGAGGAAGAGGGCATGGGCAACCTGCCTGCAGCCGCTGTGAACAGCTCCCACCCCTGAGGCCCTCCAGGCTGCCGCGCTCTCAGACATCAAGGTGACCAGCACAAGTCTCTGAGGAAAGGAAAGTTCAAGACCCCACTAGAAGAAGGGACAGGGCAGGTGCTGGCTGGACTGTGAAGGTGCTCCCTGCCTGCCCACCCTTGACTATGGCCAGTCACTCCCAGTCTTGGGATGTAATGCTTGTGCTGAGGGCCTGAGGACTTCCCTCCTGGCCTCCACCTTCCTGCTGTCTCTGGGGGTCCACCTTGGTTCACACTGGCAGCTCTAACGGGAGCTTTGTTCCCAGCCCCAGCCCCCGCCATACCACACAGAGTCACCCACATCAGTGCTGTGGGTTTAGTGATGTTTCCTGGAGATGGCTGGGCTTGGGGGGTTCCAGGGTGGTCACTGTGCTCCCCCCGTCTCTGCTCCTCGACATCCCCCCGGGACCTCCACCGTCTCCTCCCTCTGCTCCACAGGACACCTCCTGCCTGCTTGCTCTGCTTCCTGGAGGACCTCAGGGCTGGGGGCTGTTCACAGCTACTGCAGGCAGACCACCCCCGCCCTCTGCCCACTGGGAAGGTGGTACTGAATGCAGGCTTCAGAGCCACCGGCCCTGGGTTCAAGTCCTGCCTCCAGTATGTGGCTGCTGAGTGTCTGGCAAGTGACCTCACTGCTAAGCCTCGGTTTTTACTCCCAGTAAAATGGGTGGTTGTGTTGCAGCCATAAAAAGGAATGAGTTCATGTCCTTTGCAGGGACATGGATGAAGCTGGAAGCCATCATTCTCAGCAAATTAACACAGGAACAGAAAACGAAACACCGCATGTTCTCACTCATAAGTGGGAGTTGAACAATGAGATCACATGGACACAGGGAGGGGAACATCACACCCCGGGGCCTGTCGGGGGGTGGAGGGCTAGGGGAGGGAGAGCATTAGGACAAATACCTAATGCATGCAGGGCTTAAAACCTAGATGATGGGTTGATGGGTGTAGCACACCATCATGGCACATATAGACCTATGTAACAAACTGGCATGTTCTGCACATGTATCCCAGAACTTAAAGTAAAATAAAATAAAATAAAATAATGGATGTTTGTGAAGACTCAATGAGAAAGAAGTGCCTGGGGTACTGGTTCTGGCTTTGGCTACTATGGTGGTCGTGGTTCCTCTTCTAATCTGGAAGACCCATCAGACATCTGACATCTCAGGTACCCTCACTCCCAGTCTCTGCCGTTCACCTCTGGGGTTCACCTCTGCTGCGTGGTTTGACACAGCAGCTTTGGTGAGTCAGACCCTGCTGTACATTTTACCCAACAGTTGCGTTGTCTTGCAACCTTGATTTTGGATTCACCTGAGGAGAAACCCACATAGAGTACCACAATCAGGGAGAGATGCGGACTGTGCGCCTCTCCCAGGGAGCAGCTCTGCCTCACGCTCTGCCTTACGCTCTGGAAGTGTGTGGCCGGTGGGGCTTTTATGGAATATTCTCTCTACACAGGGAGTTCATTGATTCTTTTTTTAAGAGAAAAAAATTCTTCAAACACTTTTTTTTTTTTTTTTTTTGAGACAGAGTCTCGCTCTGTTGCCCAGGCTGGAGTGCAGTGGTGTGATCTTGGCTCACTGCAAACATGTGAGCATGTGCCTGGCTGTCAAACACCTTTTTTTAATAGAATGCTGATTTTGAGTATTTCCCCAGACATGGCAAGTTTGTATAAAGTCAAGACTTCTGTTAAGAAGTGCCCATCTTCAAGCTGGGCACGGTGGCTTATCCCTGTAATCCCAGCACTTTGGGAGGCCGAGGCGGGTGGATCACCTGAGGTCAGGAGATTGAGACTAGCGTGGCCAATGTGGTGAAACCCCATCTCCACTAAAAACACAAAAATTAGCCAGGCATGGGGGCGGGTGCCTGTAATCCCGGCTACTGGGGAGGCTGAGGCGGGAGAATCGCTTGAACCTGGGAGGCAGAGGTTGCAGTGAGCCGAGGTTGCAGTGAGCCGAGATTGCACCACTGCACTGCAGCCTGGGTGACAGAGTAAGACTCCGTTAGAAAGAGAGAGAAAGAAAGAAAAAGGGAGGGAGAGAGAGAGAGGAAGAAAGGAAGGGAGGGAGGAAGGGAGGGAAAGAAAGAGTGGGAGAGAGAAAAAGAAAGAGAGAGACAGAAAGAGAGAGAGAAAGGAGGGAGGGAGGGACGAAGGAGCACCCATCTTCATTTATCATGAAAAACGTGGCTATTGCTCACTTCTACAGCTAGGGTGAAAAAGAGGGCGCCAGGAGAGCAGGTTCTACAATTTTTCTTTAATCTGCTCCTTTAGCAAGTAAGTGTTGAGCTCCTGCAATGTGCTTGGAGTATAAATTTGAAAAAGGCAGAAGCAGGCACCAGCCTAGGGGAACTCACAGGCTAGAGGAAAAACAGGTCATGAGTTCCTGGCAAGCCCTGCATAGGGAAGCATGAAAGTGGGGGCTGCTTCACAGCCTCAGGGAGATGAGGAGCTCATATCTGGGGAGGTGAGGTCTGGCCAAGACCTGGAGGAGGAGGATTAGCCATGCAAAGAGGAGGGGAAGGGTGTTCTGGGCAGAAGGAACAGCGCATGCCAAGGCTTGGCGGTAAGAGAGAGCAGATCTGTCTGGGAACAGGAAGGACCAGTATGGCTGGAAGGAGACACCCAGCCAGGGTGATGGGGCTCAAAGGAGACAGGAGGAAGAAGATGAAGGTGGGGTCAGGACTGGCAGAACCCTTGGGCCGAGCCCAGGAGTTTGGAGGCCACCGAGGAGGATTATGCAAAGAAATGACCCAATCTGAAATGCACTTAGAAAAGTCTGTCTGGGCCGGACACGGTGGCTCACGCCTGTAATCCCAGCACTTCGGGAGGCCAAGGCGGGTGGGTCACTAGGTCAGAGGTTCAAGACCAGCCTGGCCAAGATGGTGAAACCCCGTCCCTCTACTAAAAATACAAAAATTAGCCGGTTGTGGTGGGGGGTGCCTGTAATCCCAGCTACTCGGGAGGCTGAAGCAGGAGAATCACTTGAACCCAGGAGGCAGAGGTTGCAGTGAGCTGAGATCACGCCACTGCACTCCAGCCTGGGCAACAGAGTGAGACTCCGTCTCAAAAAAAAAAATAAAAAGAGAAAGAAAAACCTCTCTGTAGAAGCATTATAGATTAGCAGTTGAGGCCAGGTGTGTTGACTCATGCCTGTAATCCCAGCACCTTGGGAGGCTGATGTGGGAGGTTTGCTTGAGCCCAGGAGTTCGAGACCAGCCTAGGCAACAAAGTGAAACTCCATCTCAACTAAAAAAAAAAAAAAATTAGAAGTTGAAAGTTCAGGTTCTAGCATCCCAAGGGCTTGAGTTCAAGTCCTGGTTCTGCCAGGAAGTGAATGACCTTGGGTAAATTGATCAAGCTTCAGTTTCTCTGAGCTTCTGAGCTTCAGTTTCTCCCACTGTAAGATGGGGACAATAATAGTCTCTACTGCCAAGAGTCATGGGAGGAGTCCGTGAGACATTGCAGGAAGTGGATCCCTCAGAATGGGAGCTGTCAGGGGCAGACTTTCCATCTGATTCATTCACCGCTGTATCTCTATACCTGGAAAATGATAGAAACTCCATAAAATATGTACGCAGTGAATGGAGAAATGGTTGCTGAGTGCATGATGGATTGGAGGGGCAAACAGGGATTCCTCTTGACTATGGAAGGCAAGAGGACAATAAATATAGCAAATTCAATAATCACGCAGGCTCAAGACACAAGGCGTTCAGCGATGTACATACATTAGTCCCCCACAAACCCAACATCTCCCTCATTTACAAGTGAGGGCACTGAGACTCGAAGGAGTTCGGTGTATTGCTCAAAATCACCCGGCAAGAGAGCACTGAGTTTGGAATTTGCCCCCAGCCCTTTGCCTCGGAAGCCTTTGAAGTAAACCACAATACCAAGGACCCCACCAATGCCATGCACCGCACTGGTTTTCTTGCTCTGTTGGCAGTTGCATGCAGCTAAGGCACCTGCGGGTGCAGCATAGGAGGGGGCTGGTAGGCACAAATTTAGTGGTCCCCAGAAAGGGCCTGGTCCCAAGGGCTTTTCCATCCATCACCAGCTATTTATTGAGCACCTACGATGTGTGCCCTTTATAGCTACAAACGTGTGAGGCAGGGTGGAGGCTTCCAGGCTAGTGGAGGTGCCTGCCACCAAATTGAGAATTTCTTGGGGGTGGAGGCACACGGACAGGGATAGACAGGCTGATGGAAACTGGCAGCCATGGTGATTAAAACACAGTTGGAGTCCCAGCTACTTGGGAAGCTGAGACATGAGGATTGCTTGACCCCAGGAGTTCAAGGCTGCAGTGAGCCACGATTGGGTCACTTTGCTCCAGGCTGGGCAACATAGCAAGACACCATCTCAAAAAAATAAAATAAACTCTTCCTGTGTCCATTTCCCTCACCTGGGTCCTGCTGCACCTGCCTCACCATCAGGACCCTGCGGCTGGGCTCTGATTGGCTGTTCCCTGTCCCCATGCAGGTGCTATGAAAGCCTGACCTGATGGGTGGGGAGGCTGCTTGAGGAGGTGACAAGATGGTTCGGTGATGCCCAGTGAGGGTTAAGTGGGTAGAGAGACAGACAGAACAGGGCAGGGGAGGACCCACAGCTACAAGGCCCAAGGCAGGAGGGAGCTGTGCGTTGGGAGAGAGAATTGGTGGTGAAGCTGGAGAGGAGGTGGGGCCAGTCCACAGGGCCCTGGGGGCCACAGGGAGAGATTTGGGTTTGATCCGAGGCCAGTGAGGGGTGGTACCCCAAGGTCAATGAGTCATGGAGGTTCTAAGCAAGGGAGGGATGTGGCCTGGTAGGAGGAGCCTAAGGGGGGCAGGGAGGTGGTGGATGGCACTACCCAGGGCAGAGGTGGATGAGGACGGCACACAGGCCAGGGATGGTGGGATGGAGAGAGGTGCATAAGAGGTAACTTGGACTGGCAGGAGCTCCCTCCTCTGCATGTCCGCAGCATCGAGGCCCAGGACCTCATGCTCAGACACCATTCCTTGCAGTCCTAGTGCTCCCAGAGCTGCGGCAGTTTGTAAGGCCGGGACCCCTCATCTGGCAGAGCGGGCAGGAGTGAGAGCTGCAGCCTCCAGTCCTGGCTCCCCAGAGTGCCAATTGCGAAAATGACAAATGGAGAGCCAATAAGAAGGTTGGAAAATGGGCACCTCCATGCCTCCCTGTGTCTATTGCAGGGTTTGGAAATAGCTGAGATGAGACGAGAGCTGCTAGGAGGGGTGCCCGCTGGGCAGAGGAGAGGCCCAAAGCTGCTGCTGCTGCTGCTGCTGCTGCAAGAAGTAAGAGGAGAGACTGGAGGGGAGGGGAGGAAAGGAACAGCAGAAGACAGAAAGGACAAATGTCAAAATGGATGCACAAAAAAGACCAGCTGTGGTGTGTGGCCTAGGACTGTGGGAGGGGTGTGTGTGTGTGTGTGTGTGCACGCGTGCGTGTGTGTGTGTGAGATGCGGGCTTTGAGGAGCAATTTAAAAGCCCTTGGTCCCTGAGCCCATCTGAACACCCTCCTTCTCTCTTCACCCCCCGCAACCACCAAAAAAAAAAAAAAAAAAAAAAGAGAGAGAGAGCGAGAGAGAAAGAAGGAAAACAAAATATCTACAGTTGTCGAGACAAGAGGAGAAAAATAGAGGCAAACATCCGTAATTTTCTCTGTGGGGCTTTGCAGTAATTGAGCCATTTGGATAAAAATAAAGGCAGCAGGCCCCTTAGGTAAGAAGAGCTTTTGCAATCTAAGAAGCTTGAATTATGCGTCTTGTGTCACTTGAAATCCCCCATTCTCCCCCTTCCTTGGGCGACCCAAACCACTTTCCCTTTTCTTATTATTTTTTTAAGTACCCTGTCAAAATGTCGACTGTAGAGTAGAGAATTTCAGCTGTCACAACTAATTTCAATTTTTCCACGTGCTTTCCCTCTTGGCGGGGCCCTGGCAGAGCCCCCTTTCCCTCCCTCTCGCATCCACTCATTCTTTTTATTTCTCATTATTGTTATTATTTTAAAACTAGATTTACATCATCAGTATGTTTGGGGAGTGTTTAAGGACTGTGGTTTGCTCCTGAGGAAGCCTGGGTCTGGCGCTGTTGGTTTCTGGATCCTGCCCGACTGCACCCCCTCATGCATGCTCCCACCTCCATCCGCCTGAGCCCCTGGGACTCCCACCTCTCTCTTCCTGGTCCCAAGCTGCCAGCCCCCATCGACCACCCACTGGGGAAAATCCAGACCTCCAAAGAGTCTTGAGGTTCTAGGAGAGCCATAGGAACCATGCACATTTCCCCACCAAAAAGAGGTTCTGGGGCAGGCGAGATCCAGAGGGGCAAGTGTCAGTGACTTTCCTCCCTCCCCACTCTCTCTGGCTTTTCCATCTTTTAAAAAATTGTTTAACTTGTTTCTGTAGCAACAAGGTCTCACTCTATTGCCCAAGCGGGTCTTGAACTCCTGGACTCAAACGATCCTCCCGCCTCGGCCTCCCAAAGTGCCGGGATTATAGGCGTGAGCCACTGCATCCGGCCTCAGCTGTTTTACCTTTTGCCTCATCTTTCTTTTTTTTTTTTTTTTTTTTTTTTTTGAGGTGGAGTCTCGCTCTGTCGCCCAGGCTGGAGTGCAGTAGCGCGATCTCGGCTCACTGCAAGCTCCGCCTCCCGGGTTCCCGCCATTCTCCTGCCTCAGCCTCCCGAGTAGCTGGGACTACAGGCGCCGCCACCACGCCCGGCTAATTTTTTTGTATGTTAGCCAGGATGGTCTCGATCTCCTGACCTCGTGATCCGCCCGTCTCAGCCTCCCAAAGTGCTGGGATTACAGGCTTGAGCCACCGCGCCCGGCCACCTTTTGCCTCATCTTTCTTGCCTTCAGTGCATTCATTCCATGGGCATCAGTCCGGGGCCACCTCCTATGAGCTGGCCCTGCCAAGTTGCTGGGCACAGCGAGGTCAGTAAGACACAATCCTTGCCCCTGAGGAGATGACAAGCTAGTGGGCTCCAGGAGACAAAAAGGCCGGCGGAAGGGGCAGAGTATCTGACGATGTGCTGGTCAGCGCTGCTTCTAACCCAGCTACTGAGAGGTCTGCTATGTTTTTTTTTTTTTTTTTCTTTTTCTTTTTTTAAGACGGAGTTTCACTCTTGTTGCCCAGACTGAGTGCAATGGTGTGATCTTGGCTCACTGCAACCTCCGCCTCCCGAGTTCAAGTGATTATCTTGCCTCAGCCTCTGGAGCAGCTGAGATTGCAGGCACCTGCCACCATGCTTAGCTACTAGCTGATTTTTGTATTTTTTGTAGAGACGAGGTTTCACCATGTTGACCAGGCTGGTCTCAAACTACTGACCTCAGGTGATCCACCCACTTCAGCCTCCCAAAGTGCTGGGATTACAAGCGTGAGCCACCACGCC
This sequence comes from Mandrillus leucophaeus, assembly GCF_000951045.1. NCBI lineage: Eukaryota > Metazoa > Chordata > Mammalia > Primates > Cercopithecidae > Mandrillus > Mandrillus leucophaeus. The sequence continues at coordinate 1,008,912 of NW_012110807.1, read as the reverse complement.
TGGCCTCTGCCGTGGCGTCTTCTCCAAGATTGAGGTGTTGCCAATGTGGCAGTATCAGCAAGTGGGGCCACTAAGAGGTGATGAGGCCACAAGGGCTCCTCCCTTGTGAACAGTATTAGGTGCCCTTCTGTAAAGGGGCTTGACAGAGAAGGATCATCCCTTTTGCCCTCCTGCCTTCTGCCATGTGAGGATGCAGCAAGAAGGCCCTCACCAAGCCAGGTGCAGTAGCTCATACCTGTAGTTCCAGCACTTTGGGAGGCCAAGGCAGGAGGATCACTTGAGCCCAGGAGGTGGAGGTCACAGTGAGCCATGATTGTGCCATGGCACTCCAGCCTGGGTAACAGAGTATCAAAAAAAAAAAAAAAAAATCTTAAAAGTTAGCTGAGCACAAAGACAGCCGACTAAATGCCCATAGTCCCAGCTACTCAGCAGGCTGAGGCAGGAAGATCACTTGCGCCCAGGAGTTCGAGATCAGCTGGTCCACATTCTACACAGGTCTCTTGTGCAGAGACTCTGTCTCTAAGCAAAATAAATATTAAAAAAAAAAAAAAAAGGTGGTCCTCATCAGATGCCAGCACCAGAACTTGGACTTCTCAGCCTCCAGAACCGTGGAAAGTGCATTTCTATGTTTTATAAATTACCCAGTCTGAGGTATTTTGTTAAAGCTGCAGAAGCAGATGAAGATAAAATCTTCACCAAGGAGTGGTGCCCCAGCTTTCACAAGCAAATGGATGCCGTCTCTACTTAAAAAATACAACAATTAGCCAGGCGTGGTGGCGCATGCCTGTAATCCCAGCTACTTGGGAGGCTGAGGCCCGAGAATCGCTTAAGCCCAGGCAGCAGAGGTTGCAGTGAGCCAAGATCGCGCCACTGCCCTCCAGTCTGTGGAACAGAATGAGATCCTGTCTCCAAAAAAGGCAGGAGGTGGGGTGGGGGGGCGGATTTGGACACAGACACACAGGCGGAAGCAGAACGCTGTGCGGACATAAAGGCAGATATCAGGATGATGCCTTCACAAGTCAAGGAATGCCAAAGATGGCCAGCGAACCACTACAAGCTTAGGGCTTGGGGAGAGGCAGGGAACAGACTCTCCCTCACAGCCCTCAGAACAAACCAACTCCGCCGACACCTTGATCTCAGATCCTGTAGATCTCAGAACTGCGAGACAAGAAAGCTCTGCTGTTTAAGCCCCCGGCCGGTGTACTTTATGACAGCAGCCCTAGCAAACGAACATATGTGGAGACATGAAACAGCACGTTCTGAGAATTGCTGTAATTGAGCAAGGTGGGTGCGTGGAGTTTGAAAGTGGCAGCAGTTGCAGTGGAGTATGTAGAATCGGGGACATTACCTGCAGGGCGGTGGAGAGTGGAGGAGGACATCCATGCAGGGACTTCTTTTTTTCTTCTTCTTCTTCTTTTTTTCTGAGACAGAGTCTGGCTCTGTTGCCCAGCCAGGCTGGAGTGCTGTGGCGCAATCTCGGCTCACTGCAACCTCCACCTCCCAGGTGCAAACGATTCTCCTGCCTCAGCCTCCTGAGCAGCTGGGATTACAGGCACCTGCCACCACACCCGGCTAATTGATTGTATTTTTAGTAGAGACGGGGTTTTGCCATGTTGGCCAGGCTGGTCTCAAACTCCTGACCATGAGGTCCCCCTCGGCCTCCCAAAGTGCTGGGATTACAGGCGTGAGCCACCACGCCCGGCCCATGCAGGGATTTCAAGCAGGAAAGAGATGGGATGAAATGACCTTTGTTAAATGCACACCCTGGTTACAGAGAAAGTAGCAGAGGGGCTGAGACACCTTTCTCCTCCTATTCCTGGCTCCCCTTCCCACTCTCTCTCCCACTCCTTCTAGCATCTCTGGGGTTGGGCCTGGCTTTACTCATCTGTGGGTTTTGGGGCCCAGAACAGGGCCTACCCTTCATGGGCCTCCTTGACCAGTTTGTTGAGTGACAAAAGAGCCCATCAGCTCCTGGTTTCTTAGCCCTTTCTCCTTGGCTAAGAGCCCTCATGGAGCACCCTGGTGTGCAGAAAGCAGGATCAAGGAAATGGGATCGAGGACTGGAGGAGGAGCTGCGGGCAGGTGGCAGGTGCCAGCGCCTCGCCCCTGAGAAGCCACTGGATGTTTTTTGTTTGCTTGTTTGATTTGAGACGGTCTCACTCTGTCACCCAGGCTAGAGTGTAGTGGCGCAATCTCGGCTCACTGAAACCTCTGCCTCCCAGGTTCCAGCAGTTCTCCTGCCTCAGGCTCCTGAGTAGCTGGGATTACAGGTACACCACCACGCCCAGCTAATTTTTGTATTTTTAGTAGAGGCGGTGTTTCACCATGTTGGCCAGGCTGGTCTCAAACTCCTGACCTCAAGCCTGCTTCAGCCTCCCAAAGTGCTGGGATTACAGGCTTGAGCCACACGCTCGGCCAGCAGGTGCTGTTTAAATGAGGAGCTGAGCAACAATACATCCACACTGGGACAGAGGCAGAAGGAGAAGCGGTTGCCTTGGGGCTGGCATCACCAAACGAGGGCTCCCACGGACAAGGTAGAGAACTGGCCCTTACTTCTCAATGTACTTCCTCCTTGGTCCAGCTGGGTTCCCAGTGAGATCGACTTGGCTATCTCCTATTGTAGCAGGATGAGCCGCGGACAAAATCCCTCAGACACCGGGTTAAAGAAAGAAGTGGCTTTACTATGTTGCCCTGCTTTCCTCCCCTGTCCCTGCCATCCCTGGGAGAGAGAAGGGACAGGCTTAGAAAAGGCCAGGACTCTTCTCTAGGAGTGGAGGAGCCTGACCAGTGGCATTACCTGGGAGGAGTCAGGCTGGGTCACTCCTGTGTCCCCAGTATGTGCCGTAAAACCACACTGCGAATGGTCCAATTGCCATCTGCCAGGCCCTGCCCCAGGGGCTCTGCATGGATTAACTCATTGGATTCTCACAGCAGCCCCGTGTGATAGGTACTTTATTGTCCCCATTTTACAGAAGGGAAAACTGTGGCACAGAGCGGTCACCTGACCTGCCCGAAATCCCACTGCTGATAAGAGGCAGAGTTGAAGATGCAACCCAGGAAGTTTGGATCTGATGCCCTCACTCTGAAAACATACATGCTGCCCCCATGAGGGCCCCAGTGGGCATTCAATACCTATTTATCCAATTCAGCACTCATTTCCAGAGAGGCAGCGTAGCCTAGTGGTTAAGAGAGCCTGAAGCTGAACTCCAGCACTACCCCCTCCCAGCTGGGCCACTGAACTTCTACAAGCCTCAGTTTCCTTGCCTGCAAAATCAAAATATTAGGTTGGTGCAAAAGTAATTCTGGCTTTTGTCATTACTTGTAATACTAATGGTTGGCCAGATGTGGTGGCTCATTCCTGTAATCCCAGCACTTTGGGAGGCCGAGGTGGGCAGATCAGTTGAGCTCAGGAGTTCAAGACCAGCCTGAGCAACATGGTGAAGCCCTGTCTCTACAAAAAATACAAAAATTAGCCGGTCATGATGGCACGCATCTGTAGTCCTAGCTTCTCAGGAGGCTGAGGCAGGAGAATCAATCGTTTGGGCCTGGGAAGAGGAGGTTGCAGTGAGCCAAGATCGTGCCATCACACTCCAGCCAGGGCAATAGGAGTGAAGCCCTGTCTCAAAGGAAAAAAAAAAAGAAAGAAATACTAACGGTTCCTACCAGTGGCAAGTCCTGGCTGCATTTCACCAAAAGGTCTCCTTTTCCTCCCAGGTACACAGCTAGACTGCATTTCCCAGGATCCCTTGCAAGCAGGTAGGGCCATGTGGCTGAGTTCTGGCCAATGAAAGATAAGGAGGAAGTGATGTCACCACTTCTGGTCCTGGCTCCTAAAACATCCTGCACCATCCTGCATGCTCTAGACCCTGGGTCCATGCATGACTTCATGGAGCAGATCCCATACCCGACACTTCTCATACTGGACTGTGATGTGAGCAGGAAACAAGCTCTTACTGTGGGATTACTTGTGTTAAACCAAGTTAGCCTAAAGCTGCCTCCTTACATATTTTAAATTCAACCAAAGGTTTCTCTGTATATCATAAAGTATAATCTAAATGGAATTGTAAACAGACAGTAACGTACACTTGTACCAATCAAATGTGGCCCACTTTTCAAACCATGTTCAAATAAGACAAACACCAAGCTATAACCAATCTGGCATTTTCTTGGCCTCCCAAAGTGCTGGGATTACATTACTATCTCTATAAATTTTATAACTCCAAAGACCTCATGTGAGTGAGGTCACAGAATTTGTCATTTTATGTGTGACTTATTTCATTTAGTATAATGTCTTCAAGGTTAATGTGTCAGAATTTCCTTCCTTTTTAAGGCCAAATCCTATTCCACTGTATGAATGGACCACATTTCATTCATCCATTCATCCATCAGTGAACACTGGGTTGCCTCCACCTTTTTGCTATGTGAGTCATACTGCTATGGACATAGGTATACACCTACAGAAGATGGCTTTTGATGCCATCGCTGAGATACTGAAAAAAAAAAAAAAAACAACCGTTTTTTGTTTTTTTTTTTTTTTTTGAGACGGAGTCTCTCTCTGCTAACCAGGCTAGAGTGCAGCAGTACAATCTCAGCTTATTGCAACCTCTGCCTCTTGAGTTCAAGTGATTCTCCTGCCTCAGCCTCCCTAGTAGCTGGGATTACAGGCACCCACCACCATGCCCAGCTATTTTTTGTATTTTTAGTAGAGATGGGGTTTCACCATGTTGGCCAGGGTGGTCTTCAACTCCTGACCTTAGTCTGTCTCAGCCTCCCAAAGTGCTGGGATTACAGGCGTGAGCCACCGTGCCTGGCAAAAAAAATTTTTTTTTTTTTTAAGAAGCTGACATTTTTGAAAATTTGAGACAGGGTCTCACTCTGTCACCCAAGCTGGAGTACAATGATCATGGCTCACTGCAGCCTTGACCTCCTGGACTCAAGCAATCCTCCTGCTTCAGCCTCCTGAGTAGCTGGGAATACAAGTGTGTTCCACCACGTCCAGCTAATTATTTTGTGTTTTATGCAGAGATGAATTTTTGCTGTGTTGCCCAGGCTGGTCTCAAACTCCTGGGCTCAAGTGATGCTCCTGCCTCAGCCCCGCAAAGTGCGGGGATGTAAGCCACTGTGCCTGGCCAGAAGCTGATATTTGAAGTCAATGTCATAAAGAGGGGGCAAACCAAGGACTCCCCCGACTGGTTTCTTGCTGGGGAGAAGCCTGGGGGAGCCACTGGTTGGCAGAGACGTCACCATCTCTTGCACAGATGAGGAAATGAGGCACAAAGAGGAAGGACGAGCAACGTACTGAAAGTCAAACTGCCCAGAAGTGGTGGAGGGAGGATTTGAACCCAGGGCCACTCTGTGAGGCTGTGCCGTGCAGCCACCCGGCCACTGTGTTCATCCCTTCTTATTTTTATTTTTATTTTTTTTATTTTTGAGGTGGAGTCTTACTCTGTTGGCCAGGTTGGAGTGCAGTAGTGTGATCTCGGCTCACTGAAAACTCTGCCTCCCGGGTTCAAGCCATTCTCCTGCGTCAGCCTCCTGAGTAGCTGAGAATACAGGTGTGTGCCACCATGCCCGGATAATTTTTGTGCTTTTAGTAGAGATGGGGGAGGGGGGATCTCACCATGTTGGCCAGGCTGGTCTCGAAACTCCTGACTTCAGGTGATCTGCCCACCTTGGCCTCCCAACGTGCTGGGATTATGGCGTGAGCCACCACGCCCAGCCTTGTTCATCCCTTCTTTCAGGCAGATGGCACAGGTTTCTGGCTCACACTGGTGCCGGCTCAGCGACAGCCCTGTCAGTGACCCAAAGCCATCTTGGAGAGGGCGGTTCCTCAGTGCCTGGCAGCCGGCTGTGGTAGTCTGAAACCTATTTTGTTCATTATGAATGAAAAGCAGATGTGACTTTAAATGTCGTGCCTTGGCTGCTGGTGCCGGGTGGAGCAGGGCCCCGGCGAGCAGTCACACCAAATAAAACATATTATTTAGGAGTGATTGGAAGGCAGACAAGCTGAAACATTGTGCATGGAAGGGCTACCGCAATTCGCTCATGAGCATCACAATCACTTTCCGCGGGCTCGTAGGTGGATTCACATTTAGGGCAATTTCCCTCACGGTAGCTCAGCTCTGTGAGTGGGCTTGGGCTTGAGGACAAGCGATTTCCCAGCCGAATGACTTCCAGCCTCCACACAGAGCACGGGGCTCGGTGGGGCACGGCTTCCCTGGATCGAATCCACGCTGCCCACTGAGATATGATCTCAGAAGTAGCTCCTTAGCTCTGAAGACTCACGAGAAGGTTGGGCAGAGCCCTGACCCCATGGCTGAGCACCTGCTGTATACCATAACCAGCAGGCTGGGCCCAGGATCGGTAAAGCAGGAAACAGGCTTAGAGAGGTTAAGGTGTGCATCCAAAGTCACACAGCTCTTCCCCAAGGAGCTCCTAAATGTTAGGAAGGCACGGCTGTCTAGCAGGTGCAATTGTTTTGTGGTACTGGTGCCACTTGCACAGAAATTTAGACAGAGGAGGCAGTGTAGCACTGTCCAGATGATGGCACTTAGGGGATTCTCGGGCCCTCTGAAGCCACATCCTAGGAGGGCTCCTCGGATCCGTGCATAAAAACTCTGAACGTAGGGTCTGGGACATCACCACAGGCCGAGGATCCCTGTGGGGGCAGCGGAATGTCTTTTTCACACTGGGTTGGAGGCGGGGCTGAGGCTGCAGCTACAGTGAGGGGCAAGGCCACGGAGGCCAAGAGCCACCAGCCAGAGTATTTCATGACAGGAGACCAACAGGAGCCCAGTGTTTAGAGACTGAAGTTCTGGGATGGGAACCCTGGCCCCAACTCCAGACACAGGGCAATGAGGCATCTGGCGTTTACTAAACACCCAACAGGTACCAGACCCTTGGGGTTTAGCAGGAGGGAGCTGTGGAACATTGATGACAGATCACTACCCGGGGCTCTCAAAAGTACCCAGCACTGTGCCGAGCCCCCTGGAGAGACTCAGTCTCTGTGGGTAGTGTGTTCCGTAGCATACGCCGACTACCTTAGCAACTGTTAAAAGAAAAACTTTAGCCGAATTAGATTTAAGAGTTCAGCTGGGTGCAGTGACTCATGCCTGTAATCCCAGCACTTTGGGAGGCTGAGGCGGGAGCATCACTTGAGGTCAGGAGTTCGAGACCAGCCTGGCCAACACGGTGAAATTCCATCTCTACTAAAAATACAAAAAAGTAGCCAGGCATGGTGGCGGGCGCCTGTAATCCCAGCTACTTGGGAGCCTGAGGCAGGAGAATGGCTTGAACCCAGAAGGTGAAGGTTGCAGTGAGCCCAGATCACACCGCTGCACTTCAGCCTGGGCAACAGAACGAGACTCCATCTAAAAAAAAAAAAACAACAACAACTCATCTTGAAAAAAACTGGAAAATTTTTTCAGCACTTTCACCTGGAAAGCATCGGAGGGAAATAAAAATGGGAACTGTTGAGTTTCTATAATTATTCATCAGGGGTAGAAGCAGGCGCTGCTGTTGAGGTGACTTCCTGCTCAGAGATAAAGCCAAGGCCACCTCAGATAAACCAGAGAATAGACGTATAGACTTGCCTTCTTTGTAGGCATTAAATGGGGAGACCTCCAAGAGAGAAGGGAGAGGTTGTATGGGCTGGGCTGTCTCAGAGAAGTCTGCATTTATTTACTCATACATTTATTTATTCACATGTGAAACAAAGTCAAGCACCTATTTCATCCTTTGCTGAAAAGAATTTCT
>NW_012110807.1:994300-1000342 GCF_000951045.1 Mandrillus leucophaeus | reverse complement strand
TCCCACCAGGAGGCTCTGGTTTGGTTGGCGAGACAGACATAGGGCGAATATGCAAAGCATACCCTGGAATGTGACCTTGGTCTGCTTCCTGCTTTCTGCTTAGGCAGGGATTGCAATAGATGCTGACCGGCCATGGATGGGGAAAGGGAGGCCCCAGGATGTGCTGGTGGACCGCCTGGTCCTTGAGAATTGATACATGTCACAGGGCCAGGTGTAAAGGCTCACGCCTGTAATCCCAGAACTTTGGGAAGCCAAGGCTAGTGGATCACTTAAGCCCAGGAGTTCGAGACCAGCCTGGGCAACATGGTGAAATCCCGTCTCTACAAAAAGTATGAAAATTTGGCCTGGCGCGGTGGCTCACGCCTGTAATCCCAGCACTTTGGGAGGCCGAGGCGGGTGGATCACAAGGTCAGGAGATAGAGATCATCCTGGCCAACATGGTGAAACCCCAGCTCTACTAAAGATACAAAACATTAGCCTGGTGTGGTGGTGCACGCCTGTAATCCCAGCTACTTGGGAGGCTGAGGCAGGAGAATTGCTTGAACCCAGGAGACGGAGGTTGCAGTGAGCCAAGATAGTGCCATTGCACTCCAGCCTGGGCAACAGGGTGAGACTCCGTCTCAAAAAACATAAATAAATAGAATAAAATCAATTGAAAAGTAGCTGGTTGTGGTGACAGGCGCCTGTAATCCCAGCTACTTGGTGTTGGGGGTGGGGGCTGAGGAAGGAGCATCTCTTGAGCCCAGAAAGTCGAGGTTGCAGTGAACCAAGACAGCACCACTGCACTCTAGCCTGGGTGACAGGGCAAGACCTGGTCTCAAAAAAAAAAAAAAAAAAAGAAAAGAAAAGAAAAAAAGATGTCACAAAATCACTCTGACCTGACTCCGGAGTCCTCTGTCCTATCTGGGTTTCTGGGGCCTCTCATTGTCCCAAGAGAAGTCCAAAGGCAACACTGGGCTCCGTGGAGGCAGGGGATGCAGGGTTCAAACCCTGACTTCATCCCTGTGCAGTCTCTGTTTCACCCAACCCTATCCACTTAACCACCTCCAGAGGTTATCCACAAGATAGGTCCCATGTCTGCCTGGGGGCTTCCCTCCCTTCTCTGCCTGGGGCAGGCATGCATGGTCCACATGAGGGGCCAGCCCAAAATGCCAGCAAATTAGTGCCTCAGGAGTGGCCCTCAATCAGTGAGTGAAAGGGAGGAGGTGAGCAGTTCTTAGGGGTGCCCCACACAGTAGCTCAGAGGGCCCCCGCAAAAACTGAACCCTAGTTGCACCCTGTTCCAAGGACTATTGTAGCAACTGTTTTATTATGCCTGCAGATTTACAGATCCGAAATTCAGACCACATACACAAGGGAGCGCTTGACTCTGCCCCTCAGTGCCTGAGAATCCAGCTGGGAATACTGGAATGGTTGGGGGACAACTTCAATGCCTAGAGATAAAAACCCTCTAGTGGCATCTTTCCCTGAATGCCAGGCACTGAGCTGGGATGGTCTGAAGCCTCAGCTCAGCTGGGACAGATGACTGAAGTGCCTACACATGGCCTCTTCACGTAGCTTGGGCTTCCTCACTGCATGGCGGCCTCCGGTAGTCAGACTTCCAATATAGCAGCTCAGGGGCCCCAGTGGACAAGGCAGGAAGCTGCATTGCCTTTTATGACCTCATCAGGGATGGAAGTTACACACTGTCACGTTTGCTTTGCTATATTGGCTGAAGTTGTCACAAGCCCAGATTCAATGGAAGGGGGTGTAGACTCTACCTCTTCATGGGAATTTGTGGCCATTTAAAAAAATTCCCCCACCCCAGCTGCTGGCAGGGCATCCTTGATTGGTTCTCCTCCTGTCCTGGTCTCTCTGCCCCTCACCCACACTGCCTGCACCCAGGTGTTTGTCTTAGCCACTCACTAACTGTAAGTCCCTAACCTCTCCCAGCCTTGGTTTCCTTATCTATAAAATGGGGATACTAATGGTCCTGCCTCCCAGCGTCAGTGTGAAGAGTAACTGAGACGTACGCATGCAGTGTTTTTAGCTGAGTGATTGGCATAGAGATTAGCCTTTTTTTTTTCTTTTTTGACAGAATCTCGCTCTGTTGCCCAAGCAGGCTGGAGTTCAGTGGTGGGATCTTGGCTCACTGCAACTTCCACCTCCTGGGTTCAAGCGATTCTCCTATCTCAGCCTCCGGAGTAGCAGGAACTATGGTGTGCACTACCATGTCCCACTAATTTTTGTATTTTTGGTAGAGATGGGTTTTCACCATGTTGGCCAGGCTGGTCTCAAACTCCTGACCTCAGGTGATTCGCCCACCTTGGCCTTCCAAAGTGCTGGGATCACAGGCGTGAGCCACCGCGCCGAGCCGGAAGTTAGCCATTTTTATGAGTTATTTCCTCATGATTGTAGCTAAAGCCAGCTCTTGTGTCCAGTAACCTCACTCCGAAAAATTGATGGTGCTTCAGTCACAGTCCTGGGTCCCAAATCTCTCTTGTGCAGGCTGCCCACTCCCTTGAGGATGGCAGCAACCCAGACGGCAGTTAAGGTTACTGTTTAGGAATTTGGCAGGTGTGAGCAATTGCATTTTCAAATAACTGCAACAGCGTCTCCATCCTATCCCACCGGCTTACCCACAAAGTGACTGATTCTCCTGCCATCAAAAAGCGATGTCTGTGTCCCCTCTCTTTGAATCAGAATGGGCTTTTGTTGTCTGTTGCAACCAATCCAGGAAGACAGAGGTGATTTCCCAGCAAGGTGCAAGAGACAAGCAGTGTCTGCCTTGCTGGCCGGACTACTTGTCTTGAAGAAGCCTTGAGCCACCATGTGAGCAGTCCAAGACCCTGAGGCTGCTGTGTGGTGAGGCCGCATGAAGAGGATCTGACATTCATAAAGACAGACAGAGGCTCACTTAGCCCCGGTGGTCCCAGACACTCCGCCAACAGCAGCTTCTGCCCACCCCTGTTATTCCAGCTCCAGTTACCTGATTGTAGCCCCACACACGAGAGGCTCCCCTGCCAGAAACGCCCAGCTAAGCGCTCCCAAATTCCTTACCCACAAAGTCAGCATGATAGAATGCTTGTTTTATGGTGCTAAAGTTGGGGGTAATTTATTACTTAGTAAGAGTAACCAGCTGGGTGCGGTGGCTCACGCCTATAGTTCCAGCACTATGAGAGGCCGAGGCAGGCAGATCACCCGAGGTCAGGAGCTTGAGACCAGCCTGGTTAACATGATGAAAACCCGTCTCTAATAAAAATACGAAAATTAGCCAGGTGTGGTGATGGGCGCCTGTTATCCCAGCTACTCTGGAGGCTGAGGCTGGAAAATCGCTTGAACCGGGAGGCAGAGGTTGCAGTGAGTCAAGATGACGCCACTGCACTCCCGCCTGGGTGACAGAGTGAGACTCCGTCTCAAAAAAAAAAAATAGTAACCTGAGTACCAATTTAGGAACCATCCTGTAGCAGGTGGCAGTGTAACTGGGCAACAAAATCTGTTCCCACTTAGCTTGCTGCTCTCTCTCCTGAACCAGTCATGCCTGCAGGAACATCTCAAAGGTCGCCCTCACATGCCAGCCTGGCACCTCAATGCTGTATGTTCCCTAAAAGCACAGCTCTGAGGCCTCCAAAGGGGTGAAGTGTGGTGGATCGGCGAAGTGCAGTGGCTCATACCTGTAATACCAGCGCTTTGGGAAGCCGAGGCTGGAGGATCGCATGAGACCAGGAGTTCAAGACCAGCCTGGGCAACGTAGCGAGATCCCGATTCTATTTTTATTTTTATTTTTTAATTTCTTAAGTGTGCTGGATTATCTGACACTTCTGTGACCTCCTAGTGAGAACCAAACACCAGGAATCGGCAACCTGGACCTGTTCACAAGGCTTTCCAAAGGGAATCCTTTGGCCCAATGGCACTTCTATTTATTTATTTATTTATTTATTTATTTATTTAGAGATGGAGTCTTGCTCTGTCTCCCAGGCTGGAGTGCAGAGGCTCACTGCAACCTCCACCTCCCAAGCTCAAGCAATTCTCCTGCCTCAGCCTCCGAGTAGCTGGGATTACAGGCGCGTGCCACCACGCCCAGCTAATTTTTGTAGTTTTAGTAGAGATGGCGTTTCACCATGTTGGCCAGGCTGGTCTCTAATTCCTGACCTCAAGTGATCTGCCCGCTTCGGCCTCCCAAAGTGCTGGGATTACAGACATGAGCCACCGTGCCTGGCCCCCATGGCACTTCCGTGACATTGATGGGGAAAGTGCAGCAGAACTAGGCATGGCGGAATCCCTCTTGTCTCTCTTGAAGGACGGTAATCCCTGTCTGGGCCCTGGTAGGGTTTGATCTGCCCTCACAGCACCTCCACCTACTCTGAAAACCCTCAGGTGGAGGCCGAGCGTGGTGGTTCTTGCCTAAAATCCCAGTACTTTGGGAGGCTGGAGTGGGAGGATCGCTTGAGCACAGGAGTTTGAGAACAGCCTGGACAACATGGGGAAACCCTGTCGCTACAAAAAAATACAATATTAGCTGGGTGTGGTGGTGCACGCCTGTAGTTCCAGCTACTAAGGAGGCTGATGTGGGAGGACTGCTGTAGCCCAGAAGGTTGAGGGTGCTATGAGCCGAGATCACGCCACTGCACTCCAGCCTAGGAGACAGAGTGAGACCGTGCCTCAAAAACCAAAACCAAACCAAAATCAAACCAAAACAAAACAAAAAACCTGGCCCAGCTGGGATGGGAGTGCCCTCCTGAAGGCAGGAGTCAGGCCGAGGCAGCAATAGGAAGAGGAGGATAGAAGCTGCCTGGCCTCGCTGTGGTCTCTGTCACTGAGTGGAAATATTTCCAGTTTGGTGGCTTAGTCCTTGTGACCCAGCCCTTCACCCAGTTGGTGATACCAATTCTCATCACAGGCTCTCCGGAGCGTCCTCTTGCCATTTGCCAGAGTGGTCTAGGAGCTTCCCGCGTGGATTCCACAGTATCGCCCTGTGACATGCCCACTTTACAGAGGACACCCGAGTCACTCAGAAACACAAGAGGCTTGCCCAAGGTGACGAAGTGGCAGAGCTGGGGCTGGCCCAGGCCCACTGAGCAATACCGTCCTAGGCAGAACAGCCAAGGCAGGTTCCCAACCTCACCCAGGACCCTTGGAGTTTTGGGGCTCCCCCCACAGTGCCCCCAGCTGCCTGTTTCATCTGCCCTGTTCCCTTCACCTCCTCTGTACCACCTCTTCTTCCTCCCTCCTTTTTTATTTGCTTGTTTTGTTTTGAAATAAGATCTCATTCTATGGCCCAAGCTATAGTGCACTGGTGTGATTATAGCTCATTGCAGCCCTGATTTCCTGGGTTCAAATGATCCTTTCATCTCAGCCTTAGTAGCTGGGACTACAGGCATGTCACCACACCAGGCTAATTTTTGTTGCTTTTTTGTGTGTGTGTGGATACAGGGTTTCACTATAGTACCCAGGCTGGTCTCGAACTCCTGGCCTCAAGTTGACCTGCCTGCCTCAGCTTCCCAAAGTGCTGGGATTATAGGCATGAGCCACCGTGCCTGGCCTAATTTCTGCCACTTTCTGACATTCTTAGAGAGAAGAGGATCTAGAGGCAGCAAAGTTCTAGAGGTCCTCTCCACTGCTGGGGAGAAATGCCACCAGATGGCATAACGTTATAGTTAAAAGCTGAGCTCATGAAGTCCAAAGACATGGCTGTGAAATTCAGCTCTGCAACTTACTAGCCTTGAACCTCAGGATCCTCATCTGTAAACTGGAAATAATTAATAGTACCCAACTCATAAGGTAATAGGCTTAAATTAGATAATATAGATTAACGATTTAACCCAAGGCTACCCCCAGCTCAATAATATTAACTAACATAATCATCGCCACCATCATTACTTGTAATAATGAGGGGGGTAAGTGATAGGCACTCAACAAATATTAGTTTTTTGGGTGGGGGATTGAGATGAAGTCTCGCTCTGTCGCCCAGGCTGGACCACAGTGGTGCAACCTCTGCCTCCCAGGTTCAAGCAATTCTCTTGCCTCCTGTCTATAGCTGGGACTATAGGCACACACCACCAC
>NW_012110807.1:992922-994250 GCF_000951045.1 Mandrillus leucophaeus | reverse complement strand
AAAAAAAAAAAAAGAAAGAAAAGAAATCCCATAACCTCTGGGTAACAAATAGAGTCTGTGGCCTGTGTTTGGACAGTCACTGTTCTAGAACCATTAGCATGGCCTTCTCCTTCCTAACTACCAATGGGACCCCCAGCCCCAGTGAATTCAGGGCGATAGGCATTTCTTGGACCACTGCCACCCCAGTCACTCCAGTCTTTTTTTTTTTTTCTCTTTTTCTTTTTTGAGACAAGGTCTTGGTCTGTCACCCAGGCTGGAGTGCAGTGACACAATCACGGCTCACTGCTCAACCTCCCAGCCCCAAGCGATCCTTCCACCTCAGCCTTCCCAGTAGCTGAGACTACAGGCATGCGCCACCACACCTGGCAATTTTTTATTTTTTTACAGTGAATTTCACTCTTGTTGCCCAGGCTGGAGTTCAGTGGCGTGACCTTGGCTCACCGCAACCTCTGCTTCCTGGGTTCAAGCGATTCTCCTCCCTCAGCCTCCAGAGTAGCTGGGATTACAGGCATGCGCCACCACCCCCGGCTAATTTTGTATTTTTAGTAGAGACAGGGTTTCACCGCGTTGGTCAGGCTGGTCTCGAACTCCCGACCTCAGGTGATCCATCTGCCTCGGCCTCCCAAAGTGCTGGGATTACAGGCATGAGCCACCATGCCCAGCCTAATTTTTTAAATGTTTTGTAGAGATGAAGTTTCATTATGTTGCTCAGTCTGGTCTGGAACTCCTGGGCTCAAAGGATCCTCCCTCCTCAGCCTCCCAAAGTGCTGGGATTACAGGCATGTGCCACTGCACCCGGCTTACCCTAGTCTGTTTTTATCTGCTAACTCTTGTTGCTTTCCAGTAGTAGACTCCTGCAGCGGGCTTCTTTATGGCTTGCTTATTATCTTGTATCCTTCGCAGCTTGCCCCTGGGTTTTACTTGCAGCCCTCTTCTGAGCTATCTTTTCCCAGATAGCACCTCCCTCTCTGGGGGATGGATTATTGAAGGCAAGGGCCGTTTCTAGGCCCTTGCCTTAATAATTCATTCACAGGAAGGGCCTTTGTTGAATGAATGGATGGACGGAAGTTTAGTGCAACAATCCCTAAGTAGTCTTTTTTTTTTTTTTTTTTTTTGAGACAGAGTCTCTCTCTGTCACCCAGGCTGGAGGTGCCATGGTGCAATCTCGGCTCACTGCAACCTCCGCCGCCTGGATTCAAGCAATTCTCCTGCCTCAGCCTCCTGAATAGCTGGGATGACAGGCAAGCGCCACCACGCCCAGCTAATTTTTGTATTTTTAGTGCAGACAGGGTTTCACCATGTTGGTCAGGCTGGTCTCAAACTCCTGA
>NW_012110807.1:988641-992872 GCF_000951045.1 Mandrillus leucophaeus | reverse complement strand
CTCGGCCTCCCAAAGTGCTGGGATTACAGGCTTGAGCCACCGCGCCCGGCCATTTTTTTTGTATTTCTAGTAGAAGCAGGGTTTCACAATGTTGGCCAGGCTGGTCTCGAACTCCTAGCCTCAAGTGATGCTCCCGCTTCAGCCTCTCAAAGTGCTGGGATTGCAGGCGTGAGTCACTGTGCCCAGACAGCAAATGTTAGTTTCTATCCTTCCTTTATCTGATCTTCAATATACAGTTGGTCCTTGAACAACGCTGGGGTTGGGGGTTCTGACTGCCCCACATCCTGCAGTCTAAAATCTATGTATAACTTTGACTCCCCCAAAACTTAACTACTAATTGCCTGCTGTTGACCAGAAGCCTAAGTGATAACACAAAAAGTCAATTTGTCAGAGGGGTTTGAACTGGAGAAACCTCATCTTGAATAGGGGCTGGGTTAAATGAGGTTGAGTTCTTCTGGGCTGCATTCCCATGAGGTTAGGCATTCTTAGTCAGAGGATGAGATAGGAGGTCGGCACAAGATACAAGTCACAAACACCTTCCTGAAAAAAAAAAAGCCCGTGGGAAAGAAACTGGCCAAAACCAGCCAAAACCAAGATGCCCATGAAAGTGACCTCTGGTCTTCCTCACTGCTTCTTTTTTTTTGAGACGGAGTCTCGCTCTGTCGCCCAGGCTGGAGTGCAGTGGCACTATCTCGGCTCACTGCAAGCTCCGCCTCCCGGGTTCACGCCATTCTCCTGCCCCAGCCTGGCGAGTAGCCGGGACTACAGGCGCCCGCCACCACGCCCGGCTAATTTTTTGTATTTTTAGTAAAGATGGGGTTTCGCCGTGTTAGCCAGGATGGTCTCGATCTCCTGACCTCGTGATCAGCCTGCCTTGGCCTCCCCAAGTGCTGGGATTACAGGCGTGAGTCACCGCCGCCTGGCCCTCACTGCTTATTATACACTAATGTTAACACATTAGCATATTAAAAGGCACTCCCATCAGCACCTTAACAGTTTACAAATGCCATGGCAATGTCAGGAAGTTACCCTATATGGTCTAAAAGGGGCAGGAACCCTCAGTTCTAGGAATTGCCCATCCCTTTCCCAAAAAATCTCATGAATATTCTACCCCTTGTTTAGCATATGATCAAGAAGTAACAACAAGTGTAAGTAGCTGAGCAGTTCAGGCCGCATCTCTGCCTCTGGAGCAGCCATTCTTTAATTCCTTTACTTCTGGCTGGCGTGCAGTGACATGTTCCCGGCTCACTGCAACCTCCGCCTCCTGGGTTCAAGTGATTCTTGTGCCTCAGCCTCCCGAGTAGCTGGGATTACAGGCACGCGCCAGGCACCACGTCCAACTAATTTTTGCATTTTTAGTAGAGACAGGCGTTTCACCATGTTGGCCAGGCTGGTCTCGAGCTCCTGACCTCAAGTAATCCACCCCCCTCGGCCTCCCAAAGTGCTGGGATTACAGGCGTGAGCCACTGCACCTGGCCAATTCCTTTACTTTCTTAACAAACTTGCTTTCACTTTTTTCTATGGACTTGCCCTGAATTCTTTCTTGTGCAAGATCCGAGAACCCTCTGCTGGTGTCCAGATCAGGACCCCTTTCTGGTAACAGCTAGGACTACAGGTGTGTGCCATCATGCCTGGCTAATTTTTTTTTTTTTTTAAGTAAAGACAAGGTCTCGCCATGTCACCCAAGCGAGTCTCAAACTCCTGAGCTAAAGCGATCCCCCAGCCTTGGCCTCCCAAAGTGCTAGGATTACAACCATGAGCCACTGCTCCCAGTCCTGCCCCTACATACTATATATCGTATTCATACAGCAACATTAAGCTAGAAAAAAGAAAATGCTATTAAGAAAATTATCTGGGGATGGCCGCGGTGATTCACACCTGTAATCCCAGCAATTTGGGAGGCTGAGGTGGGTGGATCACCTGACATCGGGAGTTCAAGACCAGCCTGGCCAGCATGATGAAACACCGTCTTTACTAAAAATACAAAAATTAGGCCAGGCGCTGTGGCTCACGCCTGTAATCCCAGCACTTTGGGAGGCAGAGGCGGGTGGATCACAAGGTCGGGAGATCGAGATCATCCTGGCTAACATGGTGAAACCCCGGCTGTACTAAAAATACAAAAATTAGCTGGACATGTTGGTGTATGCCTGTAATCCTAGCTACTTGGGAGACGAATCACTTGGGGAGTCAGAGGTTTCAGTGAGCCGGGATCACGCCACTGCACTCCAGCCTGGCCACAGAGAGACTCTGTCTCAAAAAAAAAAAAAAAAAAATTAGCTGGGCCAAGTGGCAGGTGCCTATAATCCCAGCTACTCGTGACGGTGAGGCAGGAGAATCGCTTGAACCCAGGAGGCGGAGGTTGCAGTGAGCTGAGATCGTACCATTGCACTCCAGTCTGGGTGACAAGAGCAAAATTTCACCTCAAAAAGAAAATCATGGGCAGGCACGGTGGCTCATGCCTGTGATCCCAGCAGTTTGGGAGGCTGAGGCAGGCAGATCACCTGAGGCTGGGAGTTCGAGACCAGCCTGGCCAACATGGTGAAACTCCGTCTCTACTAAAAAATACAAAAATTAGCCGGGCTTGGTGGTGCAGACCTGTCATCTCAGCTACTCAGGAGGCTGAGGCAGGAGAATCATTTGAACCAGGGAGGCGGAGGTTGCAGTGAGCAAAGAGGGTGCCATTGTGCTCCAGCCTGGGTGACAGAGTGAAACTCTGTCTCAAAAAAAAAGGAAGGAAGGAAGGAAAGGAGGAAGGAAGGAAAGAAGGAAGGAAGGAAAGAAAGAAGGAAGGAAAAAAAGAATAAAATCGTCTGGGCACAGTGGCTCACGCCTGTAATCCCAGCCCTTTGGGAGTCTGAGGTAGGTGGATTGCTTGAGCCCAGGAGTTCAAGACCACACTGGGCAACACGGTGAAACCCCATCTCTACAAAAAATACAAAAATTAGTGTGGTGGTGCGAGCCTGTAGTCCCAGCTACTCGGGAGACTGAGGCAGAAGGATCAACCACTTGAGCCTGGAAGGTGGAGGTTGCAGTGAGCCGTGATTGGGCCACTGCACTCTAGCCTGGGTGACAGAGCAAGACCCTATCTCAAAAAAAGAGAAAGAAAATTATGAGGAAGAGAAAATATATTTACTGTTCATTAAATGGAATGGGATCATCATAAAGGTCTTTATCCTTGTCTTCATGTTGAGTAGGTTAAGGAGGAGGGGAGCAAGGGAGGGGTTGCTCTGGTTGTCTCCTGGGTGGCAGAGGTGAAAGAGACTCCACATACACGCAGACCTGCGCAGTTCAACCCATGGTGTTCAAGGCTCAGCTACTTTCACCCAGCTTTCGTATCTTCATTATGAACTGAAGACTAAGCTCTTTTTAAAAATAGATGTTTAGGCTGGGCACAGTGGCTCACGCCTGTAGTGCTAGCCCTTTGGGAGGCCAAAGCGGGTGAATTGCCTGAGTGGTTTGTTTGCCAAGATAAACTATCCTGGAAGAAGTGGCAAAGGTGAAAAAAAAAAAAAAAGGAAAGAAAAAAAGGAGAGATAAACCAGATAAGCCTCTGGAGAGAATAAGGGAGTGCCCTGAAGACAGTGTCCAGTAGTTTACCCAATGCGGGCCTTCGCTCCTGAGGTTTGTCCGTTCAGCTTCCAGATCTGAGGTCCTTCTCTCCTTCTTTTCCTGCTGGCATTGGTAAATTGCAAGATGTGTTATTGAGTAAAAAAAAACCAAGTTGTAGAATGATATGATCGGTCTGATCCCTTTGTGTGAAAACAAATCAAATGCACACAACCACACTGTTTATTTCAAAGGATAAGTATATATGCATGCAAATACGTAGAAAAGTGCCCGAGGCAGCTGCTACAAAATGATAACAGAGATTACCTCTGGAGAGCCGGGAACGGACGTGGGGATTAGAGAGCATGTAAAACAGACAGTCACAGGAGACTTTAGTCTTACTTACCATGTTTAAAATGTGTGTTTTTTTAAGAACTAGTAATATTGGCCGGGCGCGGTGGCTCAAGCCTGTAATCCCAGCACTTTGGGAGGCCAAGACGGGTGGATCACGAGGTCACGAGATCGAGACCATCCTGGCTAACACTGTGAAACCCCGTCTCTACTAAAAAATACAAAAAACTAGCTGGGCGTGGTGGCGGGCGCGTGTAGTCCCAGCTACTCCGGAGGCTGAGGCAGGAGAATGGCGTAAACCCGGGAGGCGGAGCTTGCAGTGAGCCGAGATCCG
>NW_012110807.1:984064-984846 GCF_000951045.1 Mandrillus leucophaeus | reverse complement strand
TTTTACTCTTGTTGCCCAGGCTGGAGTGCAATGGCGTGATCTTGGCTCACTGCAACCTCCTCCTCCTGGGTTCAAGCGATTCTCCTACCTCAGCCTCCTGAGTAGCTGGGATTACAGGCCTGCGCCACCACACCTAGATAAATTTTTTTTTTTTTTTTTTTTTTTTTTAGTAGAGACAGAGTTTCACCATGTTGGTCAGGCTGGTCTCAAACTCCCAACCTCAGATGATCTGCCTGCCTCGGCATCCCAAAGTGCTGGGATTACAGGCGTGAGCCACCACACCTGGCTGGGTCTGATTTTTTCTACTCCTTGCTTGACTAACTCATACCAATTTTCTCAGGACTTTCCTGGTTTAGCACTGAAAAGCTCCACACTCCAGGAATCTCTTCATTCCTGAATGGCTGCTTACCCTACCTACTTCCCCAAGCCCCACCAATCTAACACATCACATGGAAGATAAACTTTTTTTTGAGACGGAGTTTCGCTCTTGTCACCCAGGGTGGAGTGCAATTGTGCAGTCTCATCTCACTGCAACCTCCACCTCCCGGGTTCAAGCGATTCGGGAGAGAAACTTTTGTTGGTCCCTGTGGTAGGCAGAATTCTAAGATGGCCCCTGGGTTCCTGTCCCCTCGTGTACATGCCCTGTATAACCCTCTCAGCTAGAGTGTAGGTGAGATCTGTAAATATTATGGGATCTTGCTGCTGCGGTTAGGTTACTAATCAGTTGATTTTTTTTTTTTTTTTTTTTTTTTTCTTTTTTGAGACAAGGTCTTGGTCTGTCA
>NW_012110807.1:980601-983227 GCF_000951045.1 Mandrillus leucophaeus | reverse complement strand
CCGTCTCAAAAAAAAAAAAAAAGAAAAAGAAAACTAATATGATATTGTTAAGGGCAGCCTTCCATGTAAGAGAAAGCTACGTGACTATGGCAAGTTCCTCAGTGTGCCTGAGCCATTGTGAGTAATGCTGACATTTCTGTCTCTCTGTCTCTCTCTGTCTGTCTGTCTGTCTGTCTCTCTCTCTCTCTGGGTGGGCCAGGTACGGTGGCTCACATCTGTAATCCCAGCACGTGGGAAGGCCAAGGCAGGAGGCTGAGGTGGAAGGATCACTTGAGTCCAGGAGGTCAAGGCTACAGTGAGCCATGATCACCCCACTGTACTCCAGCCTGGGTGACAGAGTGAGACCTGTCTTAAAAAGATAAATAAATAAGCCAAGCACAGAGGCTCACACTTGTAATCCCAGCACTTTGGGAGCCCAAAGTGGACAGATTGTTTGAGGCCAGGAGTTTGAGACCTGCTGAGCCAACATGGAGAAACCCCGTCCAAAAATACAAAAATTAGCTGGGAGGGCGTGGAGGTACAAACCTGTATTCCCAGCTTCTTGGGAGGCTGAGGCACAAGAATTGTTTGAACCCAGGAGGCAGAGGTTGCAGTGAGCTGAGATCACACCACCGTACTCCAGCTTGACTAATTCAAGACTCCGTCTCAAAATAGTAATAGTAATAATAATAATAATAATTTCTACCAGGATTCTGGATGCGTCACTTGACTTCACTGTGCCTGACTTTCTTTGTATAAAATGGATCTGATGTTCACCTACTTTGCCTCACAAAGATGATGGAAAGGACAAAAGGATGAGAGAGAGAGTAATTCCACACCTCAAAAGGAAAATGAACAAATATGAGTCCAATCCTTTCTCTTTGTGTAACTCTGTCATAGACACGGACCGTTCTGTCTGCTGGGTAAACACTGCATCAACACAGTGAATTTGGAGAGAATGGTTCCGCCCTTCCACTCCAACTTCATGGTTGATGGGGCTCCAACCTTCGCCACTCTTGATTGGTTTAGGGATGATACCTGATCTTTCTGAGCCAATTAGAATCTTGCCCTGGGATTCTAGAACTGAGATAGCAAAGTCAGTTTCTCTTCAGTGGCTGCAAATGAAGTCATGTAAACTCCTAAGTTCATCTGAGGCTAAGCAGGGCTGTTTGCTCCAATATTCCATCATCCAGGCTGAGGAACAAAAATAGCAGGTTGGCCACAGGAAAGAAGGATGAGGCCAAAAGAGGCACACAAGGCTGGGCACCATGGCTCAAGCCTGTAATCCCAGCACTTTGGGAGGCCAAGGTGGGCAGATCACTTGAGGTCAGGAGTTCGAGACCAGCCTGGCCAACATGGTGAAACCCCAAGTCTACTAAACATACAAAAATTAGCAAGTCTTGCTGGGGCATGGTTGTAGTCCCAGCTACTCAGGAAGCTGAGGTGGGAGGATAGCTTGAACCTGGGAGGTGAAGGTTGCAGTGAGCTGAGATCATGCCACTGCACTCCAGATTGGGTGACAGGGCATGACCCCGTCTCAAAAAAAAAAAAAAAGGCACTGAGATTTACCAAGGAGAGAGCTGAAGAGAGCACTTCCTGACTGGCCAGCCTTTCCCATGCACCAACCTCAGACCGTCTGTGGTATGCATTTCGCAAGCTTCCCCAGCATCACTGCAGCATATCCCCAGCCTTCTTTCCACTCCTCAAAATTCTATTTTGTTTATTTATTTTGAGAAAGTGTCTTGCTCTGTTGCCCAGAGTGATCATGGTTCACCCTAGCCTCCATCTCCTGGGCTCAAGCAATCCTCCCACCTCAGCCTCTGGAGTGGCTGGGACTGCAAGTGTGCACTACCACACCCGGCTACTTTTTAAAAATTTTTTTAAAGGATAGAGTCTCACTATGTTGCCCAGGCCATTCTCAAACTCCTGGACTCAAGTGATCCTCCCACCTCAGGTTCCCAGAGTGCTGGGATTACAGGCATGAGCCACTGCACCCAGCCAGTTTTATTTCCTTGGGTGAATACATTTTTCATTGTGGTAAAATATAAATAACATAAAATTGGCTGAGTGCAGTGGCTCATGCCTGTAATCCCAGTACTTTGGGTGGCCAAGGCGGGTGGATCACGTGAGGTCAGGAGTTCAAGACCAGTCTGGCCAACATGGTAAAACCCTATCTCTACTAAAAATACAAAATTAGCTGGGCATGGTGGCACACACATGAAATCCCAGCTACTTGGGAAGCTGAGGCAGGAGAATTGCTTGAATCCAGGAGGTGGAGGTTGCAGTGACCCGAGATCATGCCATTGCACTCCAGCCTGGGCAACAAAAGTGAAACTCCATCTCAAAAAAAAAAAAAAATCTGCTGGTGAGGTGGTTCACGCCTGTAATCTCAGCACTTTGGGAGGCCAAGGCAGGTGGATCACAAGGTCAGGAATTCGAGACCAGCCTGGCCAATGTGGTGAAACCCCGTCTCTACTAAAAATACAAAAATTAGCTGGTCATGGTGGTAGGTGCCTGTAATCCCAGCTACTTGGGAGGCTGAGGCAGGAGAATCGCTTCAACCAGGGAGGCCGAGGTTGCAGTGAGCCGAGATTGCGCCATTGCACTCCAGCCTGGGTGACAGAGTGAGACTCCGTCTCAAAAAAAA
>NW_012110807.1:979667-980507 GCF_000951045.1 Mandrillus leucophaeus | reverse complement strand
AAAAAAAAAAAAAAAAAAAAATCAACTAGGCATAGTAGTGGGCACCTGTAGTCCCAGCTACTCAGAAGGCTGAGGCAGGAGAATCCAGGAAGCCTGGGCAACAGAGCAAGACTCTACCTCAATAATAATCATCATAATAACAACATCATAAAATGTATCATCATAACTATTTTTAAGTGTACAATTCATTGGCATTGTTATGCAACCATCACCATCATCCATCTCCAGAATTTTTCATCATCACAAACAGGAACTCTGTACCATGAAACAATGACTTACCATTTCCTCCCTCCTCCCAGTGCCTGGTAACCTCCATTCTACTTTCTGTCCCTATGAATTGGACTACTCTAGGTACTTCGTATAAGTGGAATCATGCAATACTTGTTTTATTGTGTCTGGCTTAATTTATTTAGCATAATGTTTTCAAGATTCACCCACGTTATAGTGTATATCAGAATTTCATTCCTTAAGGCCGAATAACATTCCATTGTATCTATATGCCACATTTTATTTATCTGTTCATCTGTTGATGGACATTTGAATTATTTCTACCTTTTAGCAAATGTGAATAATGCCGCCATGAACATTGGTGTAAGACAGATCCCTTTTTGTTGTTGTTGTTGTTGAGACGGAGTCTCACTCTGTCACCCAGGCTTGAGTGCAGTGGTGTGATCTCGACTCACTGTAACCTCCACCTCCCAGATTCAAAGGATTCTCCTGCCTCAGCCTCCCGAGTAGCTGGGATTACAGGCAGCCGCCACCACGCCCAGCTAATTTTTTTTTTTTTTTTTTTTTTGAGACGGAGTCTCACTCTGTCGCCCAGGCTGGAGTGCAGTGGCC
>NW_012110807.1:973694-974707 GCF_000951045.1 Mandrillus leucophaeus | reverse complement strand
AAAAAAAAAAAAAAAAAAAGATTATAACACTGTATTTTTACTGGATCCTTTCTATGTTTAGATATGTTTAGATCCACAAATACCTACCATTATGTTATAACCGCCTATAGTAGTCCATATAGTACCATGCTGTACCAGTCTGTAACCTAGGAGCAATAGCCTACACCATATAGCCTAGGTGTTATAGTAGGCTATACTATCTTGGTTTGTGTAAGTATGCTGAGATGTTCACACAGTGATGCATTTCTCAGAACATAGTCCCATCACTAAGTAACAATTACATACACACACACACACACACACACACACGCATTCCCTATTAAAGGTAGATTCTAATTTACTCTCTGATACTAAGACAAAGCACTATTCCGATAGTTGGATCACTCCTATTGCTCTAAGACATGCCTGTATCCCTCAGTCAGTGTTGGAGAGTCTTCATAATTCTATTTTTAAATTTTCAGATTTCATGCTGACATGCTGTTTAGTCTGCACTTGACATTCCAGTGGACCCTTGACATTGGAAAAGGTCTGGTCTGAGGACCTGTAAAAGTCTCTAAATGGAGAATCCTCTCACTCACGATCTATTGCTATAAGCTATTTCTGCCTTAGAGATACAAACAACGCAGATCTTGGGATGGCAATGCAAAGCTTCCCCAAATTACAAATGACCGGATGCTGTGGGTCTTTAGGGTAGTTAATGAATGCTGGAAACCACCCATGTTATATCCTTTAAAATCTACTGTACAACATTCTCCATGCTTATTTTTTTTCTCTTGATTTATTTGAAAAATCATGTTACTATTCAAACATATTTGCTGTTTCTCCCTGGAGATGGACTATATTTCTCTGCCACTTGATCAGTGCTTGGCCACAGCTTGCTTTGACCAATTAAACATGAGCAGAAGTGCCATATGCCAGTCACTTCTAGGCAAAGCTTTAAAAGCCAATGTAGGCCGGGCGCGGTGGCTCAAGCCTGTAATCCCAGCACTTTGGGAGCACTTTGGGAGGCCGAG
>NW_012110807.1:970654-973644 GCF_000951045.1 Mandrillus leucophaeus | reverse complement strand
TTGAGACGGAGTCTCACTCTGTCGCCCAGGCTGGAGTGCAGTGGCCGGATCTCAGCTCACTGCAAGCTCTGCCTCCCGGGTTCCCGCCATGCTCCTGCCTCAGCCTCCCGAGTAGCTGGGACTACAGGCACCCACCACTTCACCCGGCTAGTTTTTTGTATTTCTTTTAGTAGAGACGGGATTTCACCCTGTTAGCCAGAATGGTCTCGAACTCCTGACCTCATGATCTGCCCGTCTGGGCCTCCCAAAGTGTTGGGACTACAGGCTTGAGCCACCATGCCTGGGCTTTTTTTTTTTTTTTTAAGTAGAGATGGTGTTTTGCTATGTTGGCCAGGCTGGTCTTGAACTCCTGACCTCAGGTGATCCACCTGCCTTGCCCTCCCAAAGTACTGGGATTATAGGTGTGAGCCACCACACCCAGCCCTGATCCCTTTTTTGGTTTATGTCAATCAGTGATCATTTTTGTTTCAGACAATCATAAGATTTCTATCTAATACACGAAATGAGAAACTGTAATCCCTAAGGCCAGATGACCTCCTGCCTTCCCAGAATGAATAATCCAACCCCAATGTGTCCCCAGACCCGTCTGGAATTCTGAATGGGAAAATCTAGGTAGGAATGAAGTCTGGGAACTGGAAAATGAATGATACTTTTTGTACTATTCCACCCTGGGGCCTGGTAGTCAGGAGAATGAGAGTAGTAATTTAAAATAGTGGGGTTTAGCATGTACAAGCTATTTAGTAGGCAGGCATTATGGAATAAATATGTAAGCAGAAGCTCAAAGAGAAGAAATGTTCAAAACATGACATTGTTTTCATCTTTTTAGCCTCAGAATGTGGTAAATTCATTCACACATAATTTGTTTTTGTCTACATTCACTAAGCATCTAATATATGTCTACTAGGACTGAGACTGTTGTGCTAAGTACACCAGAAATGACCTCTGAATCTTGTAACATCCAGTCCAGCAGGAGCTGGCTCATAGTAAGTGCTCAGTACGTGTGCGTGTGTGTTTGTTTATTTGTTTGTTTGTTTTGAAAAAGGGGCTGGCTCTGTTGGCCAGGCTGGAGTACAGAGGCATGACGTTGGCTGTCTGCAACCTCCACCTCCTGGGCTAAAGCGATCCTCCCACCTCAGCCTCCCAAGTAGCTGTGATTACAGGTGCACGCCACCACAGCTGGCTATCAATACAAGTTTTGCATGAATTATTTAATAATCATTTCTGTATGCTTCCTGGCATTTAATATACAGCCAGTTTTTGACAAATGTCATGCTTGAACAAGTTTCTCACAATCCGAAGTGAAAAGTCTCCCAGATTATACATAAAATAAAATCAAAATACAACAGCTGGGCCTGGTCGATCTGAAGGGGATATTCCCAATCTCCCAAGAGTTTCTTTGGCTGAGTTTTTCCCACAAGCCAGTGAGCTTTGTATTCACAGGCATAACCCTGCCTGAAGCACCTGTCAGCCACCACCATTACTTGCTGCAATCAAGGCACAAATGAACGTTCTCAGACTATCGGAGGGTAGATTTGAGAGACCACCTAGAGGCCTAAGGTAGAAAATTAGACCATATCATATGGTCAGAATTGATCCTATTTATAATAGCCAGTTAAATATATGTGAGTAACTCTTCTGTTTAAAGACCTCATTACAAAGAAAGTAGTATCTCCAGGCAATCACAGGGATGAGGGGAAAACAAAACATTAAAAATGAAAGTAAAAATATTAAAGGTTTAAAACCTACGGCCAGGACTTTGGGAGGCCAAGGCAGGCTGATCACTTGAGGTCAGGAGTTTGAAACCAGCCTCGCCAATGTGGTGAAACCCCGTCTCTACAAAAAATATACAAAAGTTAGTTGAGCATGGTGGTGCATGCCTATAATCCCAGCTATTCAGGAGGCTGAGGCAGGAGAATTGATTGAACCAGGGAGGCCGAGGTTGCAGTGAGCCGAGATTGGGCCACCACACTCCAGCCTGGGACACAGGGCGACTCCATTTCAAACAAACAAACAAACAAACAACTACAGTATTAAAGTACATAGGAGGGAGAACAACAGCTGACAAGTACTAATACATTTCTAGGCCAGATACGTGGCTCACACCTATAATCCCAGCACTTTTGGATGCCAAGGCAGGAGGATCACTTGAGCTCGGGAATTCAAGATCAGCCTGGGCAACATGGTAAGACCCTCATCTCTATGAAAAAAACATCATTTAAAAAAAATTTCTATGCTGGGTGCAGTGGCTCATGCCTGTAATCCCAGCACTTTGGGAGGCCAAGGCGAGTGGATCACTTGAGGTTGGGAGTTCGAGACCAGCCTGACCAACATGGTGAAACTCCATCTCTGTTAAAAGTATAAAAGTTACCTGGGCAAGTGGTAGGCGCCTATAATCCCAGCTACGCAGGAAGCTGAGGCTGGAGAATTGCTTGAACCTGGGAGGCAGAGATTGCAGTGAGCTGAGATTGCACCACTGCACTCTAGCCTGGGCAACAGAGCGAGACTCTGTCTCCAACAAACAAACAAAAAATCCTAGAAGGCACAAATTGGATGGCAGAGTAGCAACTCATAAAGCAGAGCAGAAGCCAATAGTCTTTGCAGGCCAGGCGTGGTGACTCACATCTGTAATCCTAGCACTTTAGGAGACCGAGGCGAAAGACACTTGAGCCCGAGAGTTTGAGACCAGACTAGAAAACATGGTGAGATTTTATTGCTACAGAAATTTTAAAAATTAGCTGAGCATGGTGGCATGCACCTGTGCTCCCAGCTACACTGGAGGATGCTTCTGTGCTCCCAGCTACTCAGGGGGATGAGGTGGGGGGGATTTCCTGAGCCCGGGATGCCAAGGCTGCAATGAGCTGTGTCCATGTCACTGAACTCCAGCCTGGGCAACAGTGAGACCTGTGTCAAAAAAAAAAAAAAAAAACAAAAAATCCTCCTAGTGAGCATGAAATGGCAGCACACTGTTGTGATTTGCATTTCCCAAGAGA
>NW_012110807.1:963363-966214 GCF_000951045.1 Mandrillus leucophaeus | reverse complement strand
TTTTTTTTTTTTTTTAATAAAGACAGCATTTCACTATGTTAGCCAGGTTGGTCTTGAACTCCTGACCTCAGGTGATCCACCTGCCTGGGCCTCCCAAAGTGCTGGGATTACAGGTGTGAGCCACTGCGCCTGGCTTTTTTCTTTCCTTTTTTTTTGAGACAAGGTTTTGCTCTTCTTGCCCACGCTGGAGTGCAATGGCACATTTCTCGGCTCACTGCAACCTCTGCCTCCCGGGTTCAAGCGATTCTCCTGTTTCAGTCTCCCAAGTAGCTGGGATTACAGGTGCCCACCGCCACGCCTTGCTAATTTTTGTATTTTTAGTAGAGATGGGGTTTCACCATGTTGGTCAGGCTGGTCTCGAACTCCTGACATCAGGTAATCTGCCCGTCTCAGCCTCCCAAAGTGCTGGGATTACAGGTGTGAGCCACCACGCCCAGCCGAATTTTTCTTTTTTAACCTCTAAGAATCTTTCCCTGTCTTCTTTGGACAAGATCATTCTCCTTCATTTCACAAATACTAAGAGCCAATCAAATGTCAGGCATTGGTGCTAGGTGGTAGGGAGAGCAATTAACAAGACAAACATAGACCTTATGTCAGCAGAGGCTTTATTCTAGGGGAAAAGGCAGACAATAAACATATAACTGCATGATGATTTAAAAGCAACTGTGGTAAGTGCTATAACAAGATGATGAAGTCTAGGGTGTTAGTAGAACAATTAACAGTGGTCATGACAGGGTCATCTGCATCTTCTATGCCCCCAAATATAAGTGACCTGTTCAAAGTTACTCAACCAGTAAAAGAGGGGGAAACAAAACTCTATCTTCCTACTTACAGATTCTCCGGTCTTTGGACCAAACCTTGGAATATAACTTATATTTGGGCCAACAGCCTTGTTTTCACTATTTATATTCATAGGCAAAGCCAGTTGGACTATGCATGAATCAACATTCTAACCTCAGAGATATATTTTAAAAATTCAAAACAGAAGTTATCACTGATATTGGGTTCACGTGAACGACTGTGTTCGTGAAAGTTGATACCATTGCCATTCCTTGATTTTTAGAAGCAAAGTTAAAATGCTCAACACACCCAGAACGAGCAATAAATGGATGTGTTGGCATGATCCTCCTCATGCTGGCACTTCAACAACACAGCAAGCTATGTACTTTTGAGCAGGGGTTGAAATATTTTTCCTGAAAGCGATCTTCAAGCTCGCAATTTTGCCAAATTATTTTATTTTTCCATAATTTATGAATTATTCTACTTGGCATTATTGAATACAAAATCAGTTTACTAAGCACCGACCATGTGCCAAACCCTAGGGATACAGCGAAAAATAAATCTCTGTTCTAAAGTAACTCATAGTCTAGGAGAGAAGTGATTCACAAATAAAGAACTATGCTATGTTATTGATCAAGTATTCCTCATACTTCTTTAGAATGCCCAAACCTCTCTTGGCATAATGACACAGTGCGGGTTGAGGGTGGGGTCATCAAGGGAAGTCATATGGGACTTTTTTCCCCCAAGAAAGCGTCTTGCTGTCACTTAGGCTGTACTGCAGTGGTGGGATCATAGCTCACTGCAGCCTTGACCTCCAGGGCTCAGGTGATCCTCCCCCTCTGGCCTCCCAAGGAGCTGGGACTACAGGTGTATGCCACCACACCCGGCTAATTATATTTTTTGTAGAGACGGGGTCTCACTATGCTGCCCAGGCTGGTCTTGAACTTCTGGGTTCAAGAGTTCTGCCTGCCTTGGCCTCCCAAACTGCTAAGATTACAGGCGTGAGGTACCGCACCTGGCCCATATTGGATTTTATTTCCTTTTCTTGGTGCTTGTCTTCCTTCACAACTTCAAGATGGGCATAAAATGTTTGACAACATGGTTCTTCATTAAGTCCAATTCCTAGTCATAATAGGGCTTGGGAAATAATATGCACGAGGGCAATCGTGCTAATACAAAAATGGGCGCCTCCTAAACCTTGTTACTTGTTTGCTCACTTATAAGAAGAGCCAATTCAAAGGCTCAACCGAATTCTAGCACTAAGATTCCTTCCTTGCTGTAGAACAGCTGTACCTAGTCACTTCCATTAAAGTTACATGGGCGTTGCAAGAGGCCTCCTGCAATACAGTTTTGACTCAGCAGGCATGGGAGTAACGATGGTCCTGTGGTATTTCCTGCACCCCCAGAGTCCCAGAGTTGACACCACGCTGGCTTTTCAGTGGGCGCGTCCCTCCTGGGGGCGTCACCAGACAGTCCCAGGCGGAGGTGGCGGCGGCCCATCCTCATGCAAACTGCAGTGTAAGAACTGGGGCCCAGGACTCCCCGCAAACGTGGGACGCTGACATTCTGTGGTGCTGTCCCAATGCCATTTCAAAGCGCTCAGCCCCCAACTTTCCAACTAATAGCCATTTCAGGGAGGGACTGCCCAGGACCAGGCTTTTGATGAACCACGTTCAGGGTGTCGTCTTGGGAGAGCCACGTCAGTCCCTCTGAGATTCCAAACGGCCGACAGAGGACACCTCGGGACCACATCCGAGCCTCAGGGACCTGTCAAGACGCCATCGACGATCCTGGACCACATCTCGCCCGGCAAGGGAAGGGTCGCGACCGGACCCTGGAGACCGACGGCTGCCTGGCGATCTGAACCCACCCCGGCGCTGCCCTCCCACCCCCACTTCCGATCGGTCGAAGGTCACGTGCCCTGACCCCGCCCCCGCAGACGCGGCTCCTCTAGCTGAGAGCTGCGAGCGTCCCGGCTTCCCTTCCGCCGGAAGTAGGGAGACTTTCCTTTTCCGGCTACGGGTCCCCAAGCAGAGCGGGAGGCCGGACCGGGGAGCCAAGCGGCGGCGTC
>NW_012110807.1:962655-963313 GCF_000951045.1 Mandrillus leucophaeus | reverse complement strand
GGCAAATAAGCATAGAAAAAGATATTCAACAGCATTAGTTATTAATTAAATGTAAATTCAGTCCAGGCACGGTGGCTCACACCTATAATCCAAGCATTTTGGGAGGCCGAGGTGGTGGATCACCTGAGGTCAGGAGTTCGAGATCAGCCTGATCAACCTGGTGAAACCCCGTCTCTACTAAACACAAAAAAAATTAGCCAGGCATGGTGGCACATTCCTGTAATCCCAGCTACTTGGGAGGCTGAGGTAGGAGACTTGTGTGAACCGGGGATGCAGAGGTTGCACTGAGCTGAGATTTTGCCATTGCACTCCAGCCTGGGCAACAAGAGTGAAACTCTGTCTCGGAAAAATAAATAATAAATAAATAAATGCAAATTGAAACTACAATGAAATGGTACAACACACCTATCAGAATGGCTAAAGTTGGCCAGACATGGTAGCTCACACCTGTAATCCCAGCACTTTGGGAGGCCGAGGTGGCAGGAGTCCAGGACCAGCCTGGCCAATATGGTGAAACCTCGTCTCTACTAAAGATACAAAAATTAGTCGGGCGTGGTGGCACGTGCCTGTAGTCCCAGCTACTCAGGAGGCTGAGGCAGACAAATTGCTTGAACCCAGGAGGTGGAGGTTGTAGTGAGCCAAGATCGCGCCACTGCAC
>NW_012110807.1:957563-959847 GCF_000951045.1 Mandrillus leucophaeus | reverse complement strand
GGCTCACTCTTGTAATCCCAGCACTTTGGGAGACCAAAGCGGGCAGATAGTTTGAGGTCAGGGGTTCGAGACCAGCCTGGCTAACATGGTGAAAGCCCATCTCTACTAAAAATACAAAAGTTAGCCGGGTGTGGTGGCAGGCGCCTGTAGTCCCAGCTACTCCGGGAAGCAGAGGCAGAAGAATCGCTTAAACCCGAGAGGCTACAGTGAGCCAAGATGGTACCACTGCACTCCAGCTTCGGCAACAAGAGCGAAACTGCATCTCAAAGAAAAAGAAACAAATTCAGGAAATCGACCCAAACAGGCTACTAGAACTAATAAGTGAGTTTAGCAAGGTTTAGGGAGAGAAGTTCAATCTAAAAAACAATTAGGCTGGGTGTGGTGGCTCATGCCTGTAATCCTGGCGTTTTTAGGAGGCTCAAGCAGGATAATTGCTTGAGCCCATGAGTTTGAGACCAGCCTGGGCAATACAGTGAGACCCTGTCTCTACTGAAAAATAAAAAACTAACCATTGCATGGTGACACGGGGCTATAGTCCCAGTCACTCTGGAAGCTGAGATGGGAAGATTGCTTGAGCCGGGGAGGTTGAGGCTGTAGTGAGCTGTGTTTGTACTACTGCACTCCAGGCTGGGTGACAGAGAAAGACTCTGTCTCAAAACCAAAAACAAAACAATTAATTTCGATACATCGGTAATAAACAATTGAAGATCAAAATGTTAAAACGTATCATTTACAACAACACCAAAAGCCATGAAATATTTAGGTATACATCCAACAAAATATGTGCAGGATCTGTATGCTAAAAACTATAAAACACTGGGTCAGAAATTAAAGACCAAAATTAATAGAGCGATGTATAATGTTAATAGATTGGAAGACACACTATTGTTAAGACGTCGATTTTCTCCAAATTGGTCTATAGATTCATGATTTCAATCAAATTCCCAATAGATATTTATTTATTTATTTATTTTAGAGAATGAATCTCGCTCTTGTCACCCAGACTGGAGTGAAGTGGTGTGATCTCGACTCACTGCAACCTCCGCCTCCCAGGTTCAAGCGATTCTCCTGCCTCAGCCTCCGAGGTAGCTGGGATTACAGGCTCACCCCACCACGACCTGCTAATTTTTATATTTTTGGTAGAGATAGGGTTTCACCATGTTGGTTGGCCAAGCTGGTCTCGAACTCCTGACCTCAGGTGATCCACCTGCCTCAGCCTCCCAAAGTGCTGGAATTACAGGCATGAGCCACCGCACCCGGCCTAGATTTTATTTTTTTTAGATATCAACAAGATAATTCTAAAATTTATTTGCTACGACAAAGGAACTTGAATAGCCAAAACAATTTTGAAAAAGAAGAACAAAGTTGAAGGACTTACACTACCTGATTTTAAGATTTACTGTAAAGCTACAGTAATCAAGACAGTATGGTGTTGGTGAAAAGATAGGTACATATGTCAATGAAACAGTATAGAGAGTCCAGAAATAGACCTACACCTATGGGGCTAATTCATTTTTTTTTTAAACGAAGGTACAAAGGCAATTCAATGAGGAAAGAATAGTCCCTTTTACAATTGGTACTGAAACAATCAAACATCCTTATGACACCAAAATGGAGCCAGGTGCAGTGGCTCATGCCTGTAATCCCAGCACTTTGGGAGGCTGAGGCAGAAGGATTGCTTGAACTCAGGAGTTCAAGACCAGCCTGGGCAAGATGGTGAGACCTCATTTATACTTTAAAAAAAAAAAAAAAAGCCAGGTGTAGTGGTGCATGCTTGTACTCCCAACTACTGGGGAGGCTGAGATGGGAGGATTGTTTAGCCCTAGAGGTTGAGGCTGCAGTGAGCCATGTTTGTGCCACTGCACTCCAGCCTGGATGATAGAGCAAGACCCTGTCTCAAAACAACACCAACAACAAAGAATCTTGACCCCTACCTCACACTTGATGCAAAAGTTAACTCAAAATGGATCATAGGCCTAAATGTAAAACATAAAACTATAAAACTTCTAGAAGAAAACATAGGAGAAAATCTTTGTGACCTTAGGCTAGACAGTTCTCTTGTTAGATAAGATACCAAAAGTACAATCCATAAAACAAAAAATTGATAAATTGGGCATCATTGAAATGAAGAACTTCTGCTATTCAAAAGACAAATGATCAGAAAGACAAGCCACAGCGGCCGGGGGCGGTGGCTCAAGCCTGTAATCCCAGCACTTTGGGAGGCCGGGACAGGTGGATCACGAGGTCAGGAGATCGAGACCATCCTGGCTAACACAGTGAAACC
>NW_012110807.1:947654-948313 GCF_000951045.1 Mandrillus leucophaeus | reverse complement strand
GCGCAGCCGGCTGGCAGGAACACGAGATCCCGAGGCGGGGCCTGGCGGGCGGGGAAGAGGAGTTCGGGCCTGGGGGCGGGAGGCAGCCTGAACCGACGTCTCAGCCAGGCCGGGCCGTTCCGTGGGGTTCCTACAGCTGGGAGGAACCAGGGGGATAAGGCGCCACTGCGAGGCCCAGGCCCGACCTGTCGGGCGGGTCTCCCAGGTGCTTGAAGTCGCTGGAAAAGGGTTTGCCTAGAGCTTCTGGCCCCATCGTGCCCCAGCGGCCAGCGTGGACCCACAGTGTAGCCAGCGCGGGGTTCTGAACCTCGGGAGGGGAGGGGTCCGGGAAGCCCACGGGGAGGATCTGGGTGTAGACGTAAAGCAGCTGTCTCACGCCCAGTAGCTTGTTAAAACTTGGAGAACGACGTCTTTAGACTTTGTGTTGAGTAGAAGGAACTCGAGGGCATCTTATATGTGAGGGTGCTCTTTGAGAGGGGAGAGAGGGAGGTGTTACATGTGTGGGGGTGGTCCCCAAGAGGCAGAAATTTCTCATGGCAATCTTGCCTCTGCTTGGGAGAATGATATGGCCTCATTCCGACATTGAAACTTTACTGTCTGACAATGTCGTACATTCTGTCAGAGTTAAATTAACTGGGTTTTAAAAGGCTCCAGGCTTC
>NW_012110807.1:946767-947604 GCF_000951045.1 Mandrillus leucophaeus | reverse complement strand
GGCAGACAAATTGCTTGAACCCAGGAGGTGGAGGTTGTAGTGAGCCAAGATCGCGCCACTGCACTCCAACCTGGGTGACAGAGTGAGATCCTGTCTCAAAAAAAAAAAAAAAGTGGCTAAAGTTTAAAATGCGACCAGACTCAAATGTTGTCAAGTAGGTAAAGAAACTGGAAAACTGGAATATTCACGTGTTGCTTACAAGAATGAAAAAAACTAAAAAATTGTACAAGCATTTTGTTGTTTTTGTTTGTTTTGTTTTGGTTTTTAGAGAGAGGGTCTCACAATGTTGCCCAGGCTGGTCTCAAACTCCTGAGCTCAAGGGATCTTCCCGCCTTGGCCTCCTAAAGTGCTGGGGTTATAGGTGAGTCACCATGTCTGGCCTGGTACAACCACTTTGGAAAGTAAGTTTGCAGTTTCTTATTTTTTGTTTTGTTGCTGTTGTTATGTTTTGTTTTGTTTTTGAGACAGAGTCTCGCTCTGTCACTCAGGCTAGAGTGCAATGGCACCATCTCAGCTCACTGCAACCTCCACCTCCCAGGTTCAGGAGATCCTCCTGCCTCAGCCTCCTGAGTAGCTGGGACTACAAGCATGTGCCACCATGCATGGCTAATTTTTGTATTTTTAGTAGAGACAGGATTTTGCCATGTTGGCCAGGCTCGAACTCTTGACCTCAAGTGATCTGCCCACCTTGGTCTCCCAAAGCGCTAGGATTACAGGAGTGAGCCACCACGCACAGCAATAAAACTGTTCAAAGAAATGTTGGAGCCGGCGAGGTGGCTCACACCTGTAATCCTAGCACTTTGGGAGGCCAAGGTGGGCAGATCATCTGAGGTCAGG
>NW_012110807.1:943477-946717 GCF_000951045.1 Mandrillus leucophaeus | reverse complement strand
TGGTTCCACCTAAAATTTTATCTGATGAATTGTTACTTTACTGCCTAGGTGCCAACCAGTACGGTAGTGAGTATCCATCTTACTTAGACTTCAGATCCACCCATGGCTATAATGGATGAACATACCACCCAGCTCCCCTTCCACCACTCTGCTTGCTGGTGTGTTACGGTGCTCTCCTCTACAGTACAGGGTCCTCAACCTTGTTTCTCACTGGCTACTAATATGTAGTGGCTTTCGCTCTGTGCTGATGTGTGACAGTCAACTTGTTGGCCTTCTATGTCCGGGAAGAATTATAGTCACTGCCTTAAAGGGCTCAGATCCTCAGTTTGCAGAAGGCCTGTAGTTGAACATAAAGTGAATTTTGAACCATTGAGAAGACATTCCGCTTCTCTTGAGCCAGTGGTTGAACTCATATTCTTGGACAACCTGCTCCAGAGGGAAACCCTCTGTTAAATGCTGACCTAATGTGGATTGTTGAAGCAGTGGTGTTTACTACTAGCAGTGAAAACTTCATTGGATTTGTTCTCAGCTCTGAAATGCACCATTGACTGGAGCAGTAATAAGCCCAATGGAGACAGGGCTGTAAGTGTGTTCCTTCTGAATGTTAACAGCTGGAGGTCCATACTATCTCCAAGGATTTGATGGCCTTTAAAAACTAAAGAAAAAAACAGGTTGGTGGGTAATTTTAGGTTTGTTGCATATAGATTTGCATTGGGCAAGAATGGAATGTTAGAAATCTGTAATACTGTATGCTGATGGTAAACTGACTCAAAGAATCTCATTTGGGCATCTGGAAGGTGATACTTCTGTTTCTTTGTTATATACACAGCATGTTGCAGAGATGTGATTTTTCTCACCATTAAACAGAACTAAAAGACGGTATATGTATTTAAATGCAAAGCTTTTTCCCCTTTTATGTCTCCTCATAAACCCCAGAGACAGTCTGTAAGGCCCTCTTAAATTTGTCAGACAGTGAAGTGTCTCATGCTCAGTTTTTCTAGCAGATCTTAATAGAATCTCAGTTGACCCTGCTGGGATTTGAACCTGCAGTTTCTATTAAGTCTGGTGTGTGAAGTCCAGCACCTTATCAACTAGGCTTTCCCTCTGACATCTTGAAGCCTCCGTGTATATCCTTTGCACTCTTTGCAGCAGAGTGCATCAGTTGTTGGTTTACTCTGAGCGTGGCAGTCAGATTGAGAAGAAGTCTCTGAAGATGTCAAATAAAATGTAAAAATTATCCCCAGCAGTGTGAAGTCTAGTGAGTTAATGTTTGGCACAAGCAGGTAATTTACATCCATTCTATAGGGTAGTAGAAATGTGATCTGGGCAAGTCACAGTGGCTCAAGCCTGTAATCTCAGCACTTTGGGAGGCTGAAGTAGGAGGACTGCTTGAGCTCAGGGGTTTGATACCAGCCTGGGCAACATAGTGAGACCTTGTCTCTACTAAAAATTTAAAAAATTAGCTGCATGTGGTGGCCACCCCTGCAGTCTCAGCTATGGTCTCAGCTATTTGGGAAGCTGGGGCAAGAGGATAGCTTGAACATGGAGATCAAGGCTACAGTGAACCGTGATTGCTCTGCTGCATTCCAGCGTGAGTGACAGAGTGAGACACTGTCTCAAAAAAAAAGAAAGAAAGAAATGTGATCTCATTCAGTTCCATGGATGAAGATCTAAAAAACTGCTGGATATTAAAAAACATCTTGTCTACTTTTCCCAAGTCATTGGCTGGTTAGCAGAAGTAGTGTTTCTTCAGCTAGTTCAGATAAGACAAAATGATGTTCCACGGCCGTCTTTATCCTGTCTGTCTAGGTTACAAGGGGACCTCTGAATGAGTAGATCCAAGTCTGGTTTATGTTGTTCAGTTTTCCTAAAAATATTTTTGAATGTTCCTAGAAAGTCTACCGCTGATAATTTAGTAGCACCTGTCATCACGCGCAAGCAATCGCTTGTTAGGATAGTGTGATACCACAGTGCGTTGTAGGTTGACAGCAGCCTTCCACAAGCTGGACCAGCCAGCTGTCTGCCAGTCATCACCTACATAGAAATTGTTCTCCTGAGAAACTGCTAATGCTTTTTAATGCTTTTAAAAAAGCATTAGATCTGTTTTGATCTAGATAGACTCACTCAATGCCTCTGGATTGTGTAACTACAGCACATAATGTTGATACAGAATGCAGTGTAAATGGTGCTTCTTGAAGTTCAGCATCGTGGTGGCACTACACTCAAATGAGTGTGACCAAGCCATTGTAGAATTAGTAGAAAGTAACCTTTTGACAGATTTTTAGGCCCAAATCTCTTCTTCACTGGCACCGTTTTTGGGGAAATGTTGATTGGTGTGGGGGCCTCAGAAGTTCCACAGTCCTCCTGAAAATCTCTCCCAGTGCTGCTGTTTCACACTTTAAGCCTGAGCACTAGATAATTTGGGATGTGTGCTGTATACCTTGGGCTGATTTAGAGCTTTAGTTACTTTACGATTCTGGCTTTTTAGAACAAGCACTGAGTTTCCTTTTAAGAGAACACTGTACATCTACCATTAAAAGAAAAAGCCTCCATTCATTGGCCAGTGTGTTCACCCTGCGAGGCTCATTTAACACATGGTTTTGACTCCCGGTTCAGTTGAGTGTACTGAGCACTCAAGAGATCTGAGTGGTACTCCACTGAGACTGTCTTGTACATGTCCAGTGATTGAATAGCTCAGGTCATCATTTCTCAAGGGACTAACCCCTGCCTGTACACTCATTTTAGCTTTCATAAACACTTGAAGGAAACTGGTGTCTGCAGGAAATCCATGGGCTGCTCCTGTAGCTTTACCTTGTTGGGATCCAGTAGAGTACCTGGCAGAGTGAGTCTTCCTTAAAGGGTTTTGGTGACGTTACTGAGGGTGTATGCGCCACCACATGTTAACGGAAGTGCTGAACTTCATATTGGGTATTGGAAAGTAGATGGTGTACTATATATTCCACTGTATGTCTCTAAGGCTTTTCTCATTTTCAGGTGAGAACATTTATAATATGATAATTTATCATATAATTATTTTGGGATAGAGACAGGGTCTTACTATGTTGCCCAGGCTGGTCTCAAACTCCTGGCCTCAAGCAATCCTCCAACCTCAGCCTTTCGGAGTGCTGGGATGGGTGTGAGCCACCTTACCCCCATGCCTGACTGTCTTTATTTTAAAATCTGATAGCCCATGGGTATTATCAAACTTTGGTTTCTTCTGAAGTACCAGTTATTTCATAG
>NW_012110807.1:940635-942942 GCF_000951045.1 Mandrillus leucophaeus | reverse complement strand
GAGGCAGGTGGATCACGAGGTCAGGAGATCGAGACCATCCTGGCTAACACAGTGAAACCCCGTCTCTACTAAAAATATAAAAAATTAGCCAGGTGTGGTGGCAGGTGCCTGTAGTTCCAGCTACTCGGGAGGCTGAGGCAGGAGAATTGCTTGAACCTGGGAGGTGGAGGTTGCAGTGAGCTGGGATGGTGCCACTGCACTCCAGCCTGGACGACAGAGCAAGACTCCATCTCAAAAAAAAAAGTTTTGGCCAGGCATAGTGGCTCATGCCTGTAATCCCAGCACTTGGGAGGCCGAGGCAGGCAGATCACTTGAGGTTAGGATGAGACCAACCTGGCCAACATGGTGAAACCCTGCCTCCACTAAAAATACAAAAATGAGTCAGGCATGGTGGCGCGCATCTGTAATCCCAGCTACTCGGGAGACTGAGTGAGCCACAATAATCGCTTGAACCTGGGAGACAGGTTGCAGTGAGTGGAGATTGCATCATTGTACTCCAGCCTGGGCGACAGAGTGAGACTCTGTCTCAAAAGAGGAACAAAAAAAGATTTCTGGTTTCCCTAGAAAAGATCTGGCCACACTGCTCCCACAGCCTGCACAGCGATAATCGGGAGGAGCTGAGTAGCTATTGCGCTTTTGATGTGAGGTATTCACACTCTCCGGGTTGCCTTCATTCCCGCCATCTTGCTATTGTTTTATACTGTTCTTTGGGATGCCTAATTGACAGTTTTTTACTTACCTTTTCCTAAATTGTGAGTGAGTCGCCTCTGGTTTTTATTTGAAATTTCTAATGGAAAGAGCTCTGGTTGGAGAGTTAGGAGGTCTGAGTCGCCTGGAAGCCGATGCATGACATTGGGCTGGGTTGGCCTTCCCTAGCATTTGATCCGTAGGCTGTTTAAAGATCTTCCGTGGAAAAGAGATCATGGGCAGTTAAGTTTGGGGAATGCAGGATTAAATAAAGGTGAATTGACTTCTTTAGGACTTGTCAGAACCTTTAACGTGCTGTGTGCATTAACTCCCGCAGGGGTGCAGGATGTGTTTTGTTGCATTAACTCCCGCAGGGGTGCAGGATGTGTTTTGTTGCATTAACTCCCGCAGGGGTGCAGGATGTGTTTTGCTGCATTAACTCCCGCAGGGGTGCAGGATGTGTTTTGTTGCATTAACTCCCGCAGGGGTGCAGGATGTGTTTTGCTGCATTAACTCCTGCAGGGGTGTAGGATGTGTTTTGTTGCATTAACTCCCGCAGGGGTGTAGGATGTGTTTTGTTGCATTAACTCCCGCAGGGGTGCAGGATGTGTTTTGTTGCATTAACTCCCGCAGGGGTGCAGGATGTGTTTTGTTGCATTAACTCCCGCAGGGGTGTACGATGTGTTTTGTTGCATTAACTCCCGCAGGGGTGTAGGGTATGTTTTGTTGCATTAACTCCCGCAGGGGTGCAGGATGTGTTTTGTTGCGTTAACTCCCGCAGGGGTGCAGGATGTGTTTTGTAAATGTCCTGAAGTTAGATCACTTCATGCCCTCTTTCCCTGGAACCAAATCACATTCTGTGCATCAAACGTCAGGAAATGTGGAGCTAGGTAATTTCAGCAGTCTCTTCAAACCTTTAGATATTCAGAGTGTCCATCTAACTGGATCTGGAAAATTTTCACCATGTTATTTTGGTTCTTGTGCTTTCTCATGTTATATCTGCTATCTATTCATACTCCTTTCTCTCTGCTTCTTTGCTGTGTAGTCTTTATTCTGATACTTGATCTTAGAATCATCCCAATTGAAAATGTTCTGCATTTGGAGTTTTATTGTAAAGATTTTGTTCGTTGGTTTTGGGTTTTTTTGAGACAAGGTCTTGCTCTGTTGTCCACGCTGGAATGCAGTGACACGAACACAGCTCAGTGCAGTCTGGATCTCAGGGGATCCTCGCACCTCAGCCTCTATAGCCGGCATACACCATCACGCCCGGCCTACATTTTTAATCTAATACCAGATGGTTACAAATCACTTGTAAGACTGAGTAGCGTGATTGGAAGCAGTGATTTGATTCAGATTACTTACCATTAATTGAAGATCTACTGAGTCCAAGGCTGCTTGCTGGATGCTGGGCCAGTGCAAAGATAACTAAGACAAGTTTGTAAGTGGTTTTATCTTAGTGTGGAATTCAGGCTTTACAACCACCAGGTAAGATAGGACCAGGACTATCAATTCTCTCTCTCTCCATTTTAGTTATAAATTGAGATAGGATCTCTCTCACCCA
Source organism: Mandrillus leucophaeus (assembly GCF_000951045.1). Taxonomy (NCBI): domain Eukaryota; kingdom Metazoa; phylum Chordata; class Mammalia; order Primates; family Cercopithecidae; genus Mandrillus; species Mandrillus leucophaeus. Next base: position 940,694 of record NW_012110807.1, on the reverse strand, counting down.
GGCTGGAGTGCAGTGGCGCAGTCTCGGCTCACTGCAACCTCTGCCTCTCGGGCTCAAGC
>NW_012110807.1:933978-936287 GCF_000951045.1 Mandrillus leucophaeus | reverse complement strand
CCATCACGCCTAGTTAATTTTTGTATTTTTTGTAGAGATGGGGTTTCACCATGTTGGCCATGATGGCCTGGATTTTCTGACCTCGTGATCCTCCCGCCTTGGCCTCCCAAAGTGCTGGGATTACAGGTGTGAGCCACCGTGCCCAACCTAGCAGTCTTTAAACAGGTCATTGGAGGGGATTGTTGGTGGAATTCAATGAAATGGAAGGGGAAAGCTAATGGGCGTGTCACATTTAGGGCCTTTGGTGGGAGCGACCCACTTGGAACAGTATTTTGGCGTAGAGCCTCACCTGATCGTCTTAGCATTCTGCCTACAGACGGGCCTCTCCATATCCACTTTAAATTTAACGGGTGTTTAAGGAGCACCTTCTATGTGCCAAGTATTTTGCTATACATTAGGAAAGTTGTTCTTTAACTTTTTCAGAACATGGACCTTTCTGAGTCTCTTGAAACTTTGAACCTCTCCCCAGAAATATTTAAATAGTTTGGGATGTAATTTTGGGAAGTCGTGAATTCTCTAAAACTAACCCCTGGGGCTCCTAATTAAGGACTCTTTGTCCTGAGGGTACCAAGATGATGGAGACAGCTCCAGTCCTCAGCTGTGGTAGTGGGGAGACAGTATAACCAACAGGTCGCTCAGTGAGAGTGTGCTATTTAGATGTAGTTTATAAGGTGATTTGCAGACACAAATGTGGGAGTATTTAATTCTGCCTAAGCATAGGAGGGCTGAGGTTGTCAGGGAAACCTCCCAAGGAGACCTGCATCTTACTCAATTGTCGTAGAATTCTTTATTTCAGTTATTGCCAGTAAGTAGGGCAGGATCAGCCGGGGCTCCATCTCTGATGACAACAATAGTTGTCATTCATGGAGCCCATGTTGTGCTGGGTGCCAGGCAAGGATTCTTATATATGTTCTTTCATCTGATGGTCACAAAACTCCTGGGGAATGGCATTGTGATGTGATTATGAAGAGACAGACTTGAGGTTCAGACAGTATGAGTTCAAGTTCTGGTTCTGCCACTTACTAGTTTGGCTTTAGACAAGTTATTTGTTTCAGCCTTGTTTTCTCATCTGTAATGCAGAAATAGTTGATGATAGTAATAATTTTAAAAACAATAGTATTAGAAATTAGGAAGTTACCCTGGGTGGTGGGGTGGGTAGTGACTGAAGGGGGCATGAGGCAGACTTCTGGGGTCCTGGTGATGTTTCTTGATCTAGGTGCTAGTTACATAGGTATTTTAGTATCCAAAACTTCAGTGAGCTATAAACTTATGATCCGTGTATTTTTCTGTGTCATTATTGTTCTTCAATAAGAGGTTAAAATAGCAAGCATTTCTGGTTCCTTACTGTGCACCCGGCATTGTTTCTAGTGCTTTACATTTGTTATCTTGTTATCCCTGTGTATACAATTCCAGGCAAACTGGTTCCAAGTCCCACAGTAAGGAGAATAGTAGCTACTTTAGAAGGTTGCTGTGACAATTAAATGAGGACACTTGTCAGGCACTTAGTAGGCAGTATGTTTGATGCACTGTCTTCTTTGTAACATTAGGTAGTGGGATGCAGGACTGGGACCTGCCCCTAGGGCCCATGACTCCAAGCCTGTTTTAGGAACTTGTTCTTAGCCACGGGGCTACTTGCCTGGCTGCATACTGTTTCTTCCCACTGTGGGAAGTAGAGATTTGCAGTCCAACCTCCCTTTCTCCCAGGCAGGGCCTCTCTGGGTGGCTGTGCCACTCAGGGTCTGGGGAAGCAAGTTGGGTTCCCACGCCCTTGATGCCAGTGTGAGTCTCCACCTCTGCTTGCTGTATCCATGCGAATCAACAGGATCTGTGTTGAGTAGCACGGACACATATGTGGATGGCATTCAGGTGGCTTTGCCTATTTCTGATTGGTATAGAGTTCTAATAAGTATGAAGTTGTGGGGCTATTTGCAATTTTTTACTTGGATTTGTAAGGTGATCTACTTTGGTTATGAAACCTGTCAGAGAATTTTAGTCTTGAAAATGTGTACTGGAAATAATTAATTGCCATGTTTTCTATCTTTAGTGATTTGTATACCACCTTTATGATTTTTGCCATATCATTGAACCTTCAGTACACTATTTAATATTCTTAAATTTAGATTATTTATTTATTTATTTTGAGACGGAGTCTTGCTGTGTCACCAGGCTGGAGTGCAGTGGCTCAATCTCGGCTCATTGCAACCTCCACCTCCCGGGTTCAAGCAATTCTCCTGCCTCAGCCTCCTGAGTAGCTGGGATTATTGGCATGCACCACTACACCCAGCTAATTTTTGTATTTTTAGTAGGGA
>NW_012110807.1:929292-931803 GCF_000951045.1 Mandrillus leucophaeus | reverse complement strand
GGTAGTGAGATAACCCATTTGCCTCCCCCTAAAAAGGGAAAATAACTTGTGTGGTAGAAAATTGGTAGCAGAGTCCGCTCAAGGTCACGCTTGCAGTTAAGAAGAGAGTGGCCTTGGTTTTGTGGACCATCCTGGCTTTTATCTCCTGGCCTACGCCGTTATGAACTGAGGACTGTACCTCACTTCCCTTAAGTAACTACTGTTTAAAATGATCAATTACGTGAAGAATTGCTTGGGCTCTGTGCTCTGGAAGTCATTAGACTTTATTTAAGTTCTTGGGAACTGAGATATGTTTAAGAAAATATTAGGTGGAGGGAAGGAAGCAGCCAAGTGGTCAGAGAATTTTAGTCTTGAAAATGGACACTGGGAATAATTAATTGAAAATAGAAAATTAATGTTTTCTAACTTCAATGATTTGTGTACCTCCTTTATGGTTTTTGCCATATCATTGAACCTTCGATGTACTATTTACTTGGACTCCAGACTCAGGAAGATCTGGGTTTGAATACTGTTTCTGCCACCTTTTTGTTTTTTTTGGTAAACTGAAAGCAAGTTTATTAAGAAAGGAATAAAATAGAGCAGTCTGTTTCTGCCACTTATAAGATGGGTGACTTTGGGCAGGTCACTCCATGTCTGAGCCCCAGTTTTTATTGTCTTAAAATGGAAATAATAAGGCCGGGCACTGTGGCTCACACCTGTAATCCCAGCACTTTGGGAGGCTGAGGCGGGCAGACCTCGAGGTCAGGAGTTCGAGACCAGCTTGGCCAACGTGGTGAAACCCCATCTCTACTAAAGATACAAAAATTATCCGGACATGGTGGTGCATGCCTGTAACCCCAGCTACTCAGGAGGCTGAGGCAGGAGAATCTCTTGAACCTGGGAGGCAGAGGTTGCAGTGAGCTGAGAACCTGCTAGAGAATCAGGGTGAGGAATAAATGAGATAGCATATTTAAAGTGGTTTTAGCAGAGTAGCACTCATTACATTTTAATTCTATTTTATTAGGCATTTAAAATCATTTTTTGGAACAAGGTTGTATGTGGAAGAATGAAGGAGTATATTGCTTCTTTACAGTATAGTGTAACATAGTCTACACCATAGTATAAATGTGATTTATACATTGTAATGTTGAATTTATACCCAACATTTGTTTAACCAGGGTTCAGATGCAGTTTCCTCACTTCAGAGCTGTATGTCAACTGTTATTCTGTACTACTTCTCTCATAGTGGAAATTTCCCAAATTGTAGATAATGAGGTAAGCATGAATTAAGAAGAAACCTGAAAGGCTTAGTCACATTTTGGAAGAACATTTGTTGATTTAATCTAAATTAGGAATAGGAAGCTGTTGTAACACTTTATCATGGCAACTTTGGAGGAAAAAATGACATGAAACTACTACATACGTTAGAAGGCAGGCCAAGGACTCAGGAATACAGTTTAGCTACTTTAGAATGAAGAGAAAAGGGCCAAGTGTGGTGACTTACGCCTGTAATCCCAGCACTTTGGGAGGCCAAAGTGGGTGGATCAGCTGAGGTCAGGAGTTTGAGACCAGCCTGCCCAACATGGTGAAACTCCGTCTCTACTAAAAATATAAAAATGAGCCAGGCATGGTGGCACGTGCCTGGAATCCCAGCTACTCAAGAGGCTGAGGCAGGAGAATTGCTTGAACCCAGGAGACGGAGGTTGCAGTGAGTTGAGACCACGCCCCCGCACTCCAGCCTGTGTGACAGAGCAAGACTCCGTCTCAAAAATAAAATAAGGAAGGTAAAAGATCTGGAAGCCCAGAGGCGTCATTTAAAGGGAGCTGGTATAAGGTCATATAGAGCTTGTGTTTGGGGTCCTGTCTTTTTATTTTGTTTTGTTTTGTTTTTGAGTCAGTCTCTCACTCTGAGATGAGTGTGGCTGTGTTCTAACAAAACTGTAATTACAAAAGCAAGTGGTTCACCAGCTGTAGATTGCCAAGCCCTGACCTAGACTACAGTAATGTCTCCTAAGACTGAGTCTGGCTTGGACTATCTTTTCCTTCCTTTCTTCTTCCTATCTTGTCTCCTCACAGTCAAGGGGATCTTTTTTGTTGTTTCCTAGAGATGGGGTCTCGCTCCATCTTCCAGCTGGAGTGCGGTGGCTCGATCATAGCTCACTGTAACCTTAAACTCCCCGGCTCAAGCAGTCCTCCTGCCTCAGCCTCCTGAGTAGCTGGAACGACAGGAATACACCACCACGCACAGCTAATTTTTTATTTTTTGTAGAGATGGGGGTTTCGCTGTGTTGCCCAGGCTGGTCTAGAACTCCTGGCCTCAAGCAGTCATCCCGCTTTGACCTCCCAAAGTGCTGGTGTTACCTTTGCTAGCCACCATGCTCTTGGCTGGGGATCTTTTAGAAGCATAAATCAGCAAGTTACTCTCCTGCTTAAGACTTGTATTAGCTGCCCATCAGCCTTCCTATAAAGTCTGAGCTCCTCACCATGACCTGAAAGGGTCCAGTATGAATCTACCACCTTTGGAACATATCT
>NW_012110807.1:916176-927982 GCF_000951045.1 Mandrillus leucophaeus | reverse complement strand
GAGAACCTGCTAGAGAATCAGGGTGAGGAATAAATGAGATAGCATATTTAAAGTGGTTTTAGCAGAGTAGCACTCATTACATTTTAATTCTATTTTATTAGGCATTTAAAATCATTTTTTGGAACAAGGTTGTATGTGGAAGAATGAAGGAGTATATTGCTTCTTTACAGTATAGTGTAACATAGTCTACACCATAGTATAAATGTGATTTATACATTGTAATGTTGAATTTATACCCAACATTTGTTTAACCAGGGTTCAGATGCAGTTTCCTCACTTCAGAGCTGTATGTCAACTGTTATTCTGTACTACTTCTCTCATAGTGGAAATTTCCCAAATTGTAGATAATGAGGTAAGCATGAATTAAGAAGAAACCTGAAAGGCTTAGTCACATTTTGGAAGAACATTTGTTGATTTAATCTAAATTAGGAATAGGAAGCTGTTGTAACACTTTATCATGGCAACTTTGGAGGAAAAAATGACATGAAACTACTACATACGTTAGAAGGCAGGCCAAGGACTCAGGAATACAGTTTAGCTACTTTAGAATGAAGAGAAAAGGGCCAAGTGTGGTGACTTACGCCTGTAATCCCAGCACTTTGGGAGGCCAAAGTGGGTGGATCAGCTGAGGTCAGGAGTTTGAGACCAGCCTGCCCAACATGGTGAAACTCCGTCTCTACTAAAAATATAAAAATGAGCCAGGCATGGTGGCACGTGCCTGGAATCCCAGCTACTCAAGAGGCTGAGGCAGGAGAATTGCTTGAACCCAGGAGACGGAGGTTGCAGTGAGTTGAGACCACGCCCCCGCACTCCAGCCTGTGTGACAGAGCAAGACTCCGTCTCAAAAATAAAATAAGGAAGGTAAAAGATCTGGAAGCCCAGAGGCGTCATTTAAAGGGAGCTGGTATAAGGTCATATAGAGCTTGTGTTTGGGGTCCTGTCTTTTTATTTTGTTTTGTTTTGTTTTTGAGTCAGTCTCTCACTCTGAGATGAGTGTGGCTGTGTTCTAACAAAACTGTAATTACAAAAGCAAGTGGTTCACCAGCTGTAGATTGCCAAGCCCTGACCTAGACTACAGTAATGTCTCCTAAGACTGAGTCTGGCTTGGACTATCTTTTCCTTCCTTTCTTCTTCCTATCTTGTCTCCTCACAGTCAAGGGGATCTTTTTTGTTGTTTCCTAGAGATGGGGTCTCGCTCCATCTTCCAGCTGGAGTGCGGTGGCTCGATCATAGCTCACTGTAACCTTAAACTCCCCGGCTCAAGCAGTCCTCCTGCCTCAGCCTCCTGAGTAGCTGGAACGACAGGAATACACCACCACGCACAGCTAATTTTTTATTTTTTGTAGAGATGGGGGTTTCGCTGTGTTGCCCAGGCTGGTCTAGAACTCCTGGCCTCAAGCAGTCATCCCGCTTTGACCTCCCAAAGTGCTGGTGTTACCTTTGCTAGCCACCATGCTCTTGGCTGGGGATCTTTTAGAAGCATAAATCAGCAAGTTACTCTCCTGCTTAAGACTTGTATTAGCTGCCCATCAGCCTTCCTATAAAGTCTGAGCTCCTCACCATGACCTGAAAGGGTCCAGTATGAATCTACCACCTTTGGAACATATCTGGTTCCTTCCGCGCTGGCAAGATTGACTTCTTTTCCAGACTCATACCTACCAAGCTTGCTCCTGCCTCAGGGTGTTTGTACAAGTTCCTCTGTGTAGAACATACTTTCTCAGATTTTTATGTAGCCAGCTCCTCATCGTCACGTAGGACTCAGATGTCACTCCTCACAGTGGCCTTCCCGTTCACCCCATTTAAAGCAGCTTCCTAAGCATGCGCTGTGTGACATTATCTTCTCTTATTGTGGTAATGCTTATCACCTGCCGAAATGATCAGTTTATTGATTATCTGGTTTACCTTTAACTTCCCCCAGCTGCTGACTCTTAAGTACCAGGCCTGGTGGTTCTCCCTCACCACAAAAGCTCCAGTGCCTCAAAAAGCCCATCACACAGTAGGTACTTAACATTTATTGGGTGAATTGCCTTGTTTTGCAACCATAGTGTAGTATTTTGGTGTGCTCAAGTATTCCTCTGCCTTCAGGGATCTTACTATCCTTTCAAAAACTATGAACTATGTGGTATTACCCTGGGGCATCATGCAGAGAGGAAGGAGACTTGCCTCAACATCACACAACTCATAAATGTGAGGGGTGATGTCTGCTGTTTAAATCCTGCATTTGGTTTTCAGTATCATGATTGTCTTTGGTTGTTTGTTTGTTTCAGGTAATTTCTGTTGGTCCCAATAGGTCTGAGACTTCTGGGAACATTTGGACTAGCTCAGAGCTACCACTGAAGACTTTGCTCTAGGGGACAGCTGTGCTAGCTGCCCCCGATAGACCCCTGTTTTTTAACTTTAACTGAGGGACTAACATCAAGAGCAGTTGCTGTAAATATTCCTTTGGTTAAATGAAAGAGTTACTTTCTTATGAAGATCACATATAATTTCCTGCTGAGAACAGAGTAGATAAGTAAGAAGTTCTGCATACCATTTGTTTCTGGGGGAAATTTTTAACAGCTGTGTTCTGTCCTTTCACTGACAATAAATATTAAAAGTTGAAATAGCTCTTAGAGATCATCTCCCTTTCTCTGCTGCAGGAATCCTTCTGGAATTGTTTGGACACTTCCAGTAAAGACAAGCTTATGTTACATCTCTATAGATCACACATCAGTTTATAGGGATTAAAGTTTATAGGATGGGTGTATTCCTAAGGAATTGTCAGGCCGGGCACCACGACTCACACCTTTGAGCCATGGGATTAGCCAAAGTGCTAGTTCCAGCACTTTGCGAGACTGAGGCGGAAGGATTGCTTGAGCTCAGGAGTTCGAGACCAGTCTGGGCAACATATTGAGACCTCATCTCTATTAAAAATTTAAAAAAATAGGCCGGGCGCTGTGGCTCTTGCATGTAATCCTAGCACTTTGGGAGGCCGAGGCAGACAGATCACCTGAGGTCAGGAGTTTGAGACCAGCCTGGCCAATGTGGTGAAACCCCGTCTGCTAAAAATACAAAAATTAGCTGGGCGTGGTGTTACACGCTTGTAATCCCAGCTACTTGGGAGGCTGAGGCAGGAGAATCGCTTGAACCCAGGAGACAGAGGTGACAGTGAGCTGAGATCATGCCATTGCACTCCAGCCTGGGTGACAAGAGCAAAGCTTCATCTCAAAAAAAAAAAATAAATTTTAAAAAATTTAGCTGGACATGGTGGTACATACCTGTAGTCTCAGCTATTTGGGAGGCTGAGGCGGGAGGATCACTTGAGCTTGGGAAATTGAGGGTACAGTGAACAATGATCACATCACTGCATTCCAGCCTGGATGACACAGTGAGACCCCTTTGTCACATTTGAGCACACAAGGCCATTCAAATATTCTTGGGGAATTTGTTGCATAAGCGAACCCTGTGAGAAAACCTAAATTTTCTGAAGAAAGTTCTTCAATTGTTGGCTTGCTTTTTTTTTTTTCTTAAGATGTGACATGCCTATATATTAAGAGGTGACTTAAAACTACTAATTTGCGGCCGGGCGCAGTGGCTCACGCCTGTAATCCCAGCACTTCGAGAGACCAAGGCGGGCGAATCACTTGAGATTGGGGGTTCTCCGTCTCTACTAAAAATACAAAATTAGCTGGGCGTGGTGGCAGATGCCTGTAATCCCTACTTGGGAGGCTGAGGCAGGAGAATCGCTTGAACCCGGGAGGCAGAGGTTGCGGTGAGCCAAGATCACGCCGTTGCACTCCAGCCTAGGCAACAAGAGTGAAACTCCGTCCCAAAAAAAAAAAAAAAAGAAAAAGAATACTAATTTGTTTGTAGAGACACATTTTTGAAAGTACTCTGAAGACACATTATTATTAAGACCAAAAGAAAACTCACTTAACAGTGAAAAGTGTGCTCTTGTGGTGCTGCCTTCCATTAATCTAGGTCAGGGGAGAAATGGGATAACAGCCCTTTAAAGAGGACACTTGTCTTTCTCCCTTAGATAGAGCCATGGTTTGTTACTGAGTGTTTAAATCTGATTCTCTCTGTAGATTGCTGCTAAAATTGATTCAATTCCTCACTTGAATAATTCCACACCTCTAGTGGACCCCTCAGTATATGGATATGGAGTACAAAAACGGCCCTTGGATGATGGAGGTAAGTTGCCAGAAATATCTTTGCCTTTCAGGTGGTAGTGAACCTGCCAGTTAAGTTTGAATTTGTCAGCCATTACCTTAACGACTCTCTGAAGTGTCACTCTGTGGAGAGGAATGGTTGAAGGGAAGTATTTAGGATGATTTTTCGCAGCAGTCTTTCAGCATTTGAGTTCCTATTTGCCTTGATAATACAGAAATCTTTTCACTGGGCTCTGAGATAAAGACTTGGCCCCTGAGCATCAGCTTGGAAGTAATTTGACCTATTTGAGAATTTTGTTTGATTTAGCCCTCTGTTCTTCAGTGCGCGTGGGAATTGAAGTTCCCACTTTCTCCAAAGAAAGCTACGATTTGGTGCATGCCTCAAGGGAAGCTGTGGCTACATCTTGACCTTAAAGAGAAGAATGGTGACCTTTCTACAGTCTGGCTGCCAGATTTTTCACCATTCCCATTTATGTCAGGCTTTTTCTAGAAGCATCCCTTTTCTTTAATTCATTTATTTGTTTGTTGTTTTGTTGGCTGGTTTATATACCCTACTCCATCCCCAAAAGAATTTGAGAACACTTAGAAGGGGCCATCCCCAGCACTCTGGCAGAGTTATCTATCAGATGTGTTTCTGTAGAGAGCTTGGGCATCTTTATCATATTTTGTCTCCTGTTACTATAGAAGAGATAGTGAAATACACTAGATTGACATGAATTTGCATGTAGTCAAGTGAGTCGGTGTCTTCTCTGTGTTCTTTTTCTGTCGCCGTGTACCCAGTCATTTATGTTTGTACATATTTCTATGATGTATTATGTGAAAAATGAAGGTGTAGAGCAGTATGTATTGTATAATCTTTTCTCCCAAAAGTGCATGTTTTTATGTACATAGAAAAATATAATTTGCCATGAATCATTTCTCTGGTCTCTAGGAATTCTGGTTTTCTTCTTAATCCCCCCTTAGCGATGGGATCACACTCTGCTCAGGCTAGAGTGCACTGGCACTGTTGAACTCCTGGGCTCCAGTGATCCTCCCACCTCGGGGAGGCCTCCCAAGGTGCTGGGACTACAGGCATGAGCCACCACGCCTCCTAGTGCATTTTTAAATTCTCCAGTTCATAGACTTGTTCACAAATCTCAATGTCCTGAATAAACCCTATGTTAAGGTTCTTTTTAGTTAACTTAAGAGTTGAAGTATTTTATTTTATTTATAATTTTTGTGACTGCATAGGTGTATATATTTATGGGGTACATGAGATGTTTTGATGCAGGCCTGCAATGTGAAATAAGCACATCGTGGAAAATGGGGGTATCCATCCCCTCAAGCATTTATCTTTTGAGTTACAAACAATCCAGTTACTCTCTTTATTTTAAAATGTACAATTAAGTTATTGTTGGTTAAGTTATTATTGGTTAAGTTAAGTTATTATTGTAGTCACCCTGTTGTGCTATCAAATAGTAGGTCTTATTCGTACCCATTAAACCCCCTTGCCCACCTCCCCGAGCCCCTTTTGCCCCCTACTACCCTTCCCAGCCTCTGGTAACCATCCTTCTACTCTCTGTGTCCATGAGTTCAACTGTTTTGATTTTTATATCGCATAAATAAGTGAGAACATGTAATTTTTGTCTTTCTCCGCCTGGCTTATTTCACTTAACATAATGCTCTCCAGTTCCATCTATGTTGTTGCAAATGACTAGATCTCATTCTTTTTTATGGCTGAGTTGAAGCGTTTTTAAATAGACCCAAATAACACCTCCAAAAAGTTCTAGAGGACTGAACTTCAACCTCCTAAAGGTTAAAGAACCCTGCTTCAAGGGAAAGTTAGAAAGTTCATATTGCTAAAGAAGTGGTCTGGTAGCCTCTGTCAAAGATAACCCAAGCCAAACCAAACAAACAGCTACACAGCCTTTGGAAATCTTTATTGCTAAGAAAAATGTGCCAGAATTCCGGCGGCTTGGTCTGCCTCTGCTTTTCTAAACTTTTCATCACACCATCAGCAAGACTGTGAGCCCAGAAGGCAGCCAGGTAAACATGAACATCACTTCCCTTCACAGGATCTGCTTGTTCACATTCTTACTCTCTTAAGAGAGTGGCCCAGTGACCTTCCCCCTACCAGAAGACAAGTGACAAAATGGGGCTGTGGCAGTCCCCAGACGCTGAGACCAACGCAGAACTCAAATTCTACACATGGAGAAGAGCTTGGAGAAGAAAACAATATGTGTAATCCTGTGATTTAAACAGTGCTCCCCAGAAGACAGGATTCATTTTATCGAGCTGTAATGCAGAATGTAAGAAGCCTGAGGGAAATTCCTTTTTCTTCAAATACAGCCTGTGGTCACATAAGACCAGGTGTTCAGGGAGGACAGGAGGTTCAGCACGATGCAGAAACTTTTCTTCTTGCTATAGGAGGGGTTCATATTTAGAGGGAAGAAAAAGATAAACCAAGGTCATTTTCTGTTTGTAAAGACTTACTCCCCAAAAGGTAGACATGGAAAAAAATATGGTTATCAAAACAAAGAGGTGAAAAGACGCAATATACTAATGAACCCGAGGTTTTAAGTGAGATTCTGGACCTACGGGGTGATCTTGGCCAAGTCAACTACATCTGCCTGTGACCCAGTTCTCTTTGTCAATACTGATAATGTCTTTATTAGTGCTAATTTCTTTCAAATGTGTGGGCAACGGACTAATAGGAGAAAAATGTCTGCAAAATGCTTGAGGGCTTCATTTGCAAATATTTAGGTATTCCTTATGCAGAGGACACAGCAGATACCTACCTGCTCACTGCAAGCACAAGTTTTAACACTTCAACTCCACGCAGTGAGTGAAAAAAACAAGGCTGAATTGTGAAATTGTTGTGAAAGGCTGAATGAGTTGTGAAATATATTGATTTTGATTTCTGGAAACACTGGGCCAAAGAGACACTGTCCTTTAATGGGCTCTGTGCACAGGGGCAGACAACTTAGTTTTTACTTTGCTGTCTCCCAAGAGGAACCAAAGTATGATTGCCCCGAAAAGATAAAAAGGTTAATTTGCATTACAGCTTTCTGCTAAGGCAAAAATGCCGATAATGCAGTCACCCCTGTTTGGCCTAGGGAGTCACGAACACCAGTCAAATATAAAAAGATCACAGCTTGTTATTTTGGATAAGCGGTTTAAATGGTTATCTTAGTTCCGGTGGCCCTGGGGTGAATTTTCTGTTTTGTGATCATAAACTCTGTAAATACACACGAACTTTTACAATCAAATGAGTGCTGTCCCCTTAAAATCTTCAGTGTGAGTCTCAAGAATTTTCCCGCAAAGCTCCCACATCTAAAAACAACGGCCGTCTCCTCTTAGAATTCCTAGAGATGCCCGACATGGTGGCTCACACCTGTAATCCCAGCTACCCAGGAGGCTGAGGTAGTGTGAAAGCTCGAGCCCAGGCATTCGAGGCCAGCCTGGGCAACATGGCAAAACCATATCTCCGAAAAATAAATATTTAAGGCCGGGCACTATGGCTCACGCCTGGAATCCCAGCACTTTGGGAGGCCAAGGCGGGCGAATCATGAGGTCAGGAGATTGAGACCATCCTGGCTAACACGGTGAAACCCCGTCTCTACTAAAAATACAAAAAATTAGCTGGATGCCGTTGCCTGCGCCTGTAGTCCCAGCTACTTGGGAGGCTGAGGCAGGAGAATCGCTTAAACCTGGGGTGTGGAGGTTGCAGTGAGCCAAGATCGCGCCACTGCACTCCAGCCTGGGCAACAGAGCGAGACTCTGTCTCAAAAAATATGTATATATGTGTGTGTGTGTGTGTGTATGTGTGTATATATAAAGGTTTTTTTTAATGTGCTAGGCAGTGGAACAAGGGGAAGGATTTGTTCCTGATATAGAAAAGGGATTTGGGTTAGTTGTGTTTCAGGGAGTGGCGGTTTTGAGCCGGTTGTCAGAATGCTGTTCATGAGCCTGCTTAGAACCCAGAGCAGAATTTAGAGCTCAGTGTGAAACCTTGCCTGGATGCCTCTCCCTGGGAGGTAGCTGTCACCAGTCACTCCACCACCCTCCAGCTTTGGATCAGGCCATTTTAACCTTCCCTGTCTTCAATCTTGACACCCACATGTTCCAGCAGTCTTTGATATGCATGCTTGGCACCCCACCAGTTCAGGAATCTGCCTTCTGGTCTCAGTTGTGGCACCTTTTCCATCCAGTACGTCTCTCATGCTTCAGCTGGAGCATCTCCCTGCAGTCAGTCCAACCAGTTTCATTCCTCCAGTAGCCAGGGAGGTGCAGATCTTCCAACCTGGCCGTCGCCTGCCCTCCCAGCTTGGCTTCTCCCGTGCACCCTGTACAGCAGCCTGGACGGCTGTCTCTTCTCTCTCCCCTCTCACCCAGCTCTTAACCTGCCCCACTCCTGCTCAGCCAGCTTCCTCCTAGAAACCTATCCTCTTCTGTATCTTTTGACTTTCTTCAGTGCCCAGCCCACATGCCACCTAGCCTCTTGGTCTTCTCTCTACCCTTTCCTTCCTTCCTTCTCCCTTCCTTCCTTCCTTCCTCCCTTCCTCCCTCCCTCCCTCCCCTTTTCCCTTTCCCCTTTTCCCTTTTCCCTTTTCCCTTTTTCACACACCCACCTCACTAGTGAATATTAAGTCATATCCTTCTCTTAATTTCTAAAGCAGTGTGTTTGGCCTCTGCTCGGGGCAGACAACATCCCATCCTTCCTTCTGCGGTTTCTGGGTCCCGCCACGCACCTCTCCTAGCAGAGCCTACGTGATGTGGCCATAGATACTGGCCTCATTTCCCATGGACTCTTCATGCTCAAGTTCCCCCGTTTCCTACGATTAGCATTTTAAAATTTTGGAAAAAGTAACTTCCAAATTTAAGAGAATAATATTAGCTAAGTGATTTAGAAGTGCAAATTTAAATGTAATCTAAATTAGAGGTTGGCAAGCTTTTCTTTTCTTTTTTCTTTTTTTTTAAGACAGGGTCTTGCTGAGGCTGGAGTGCAGTGGGGCAATCATGGTTCACTGCAGCCTCTACCCCCCAGACTCAGGTGATCCTCCCACCTCAGCCTCCTGAGTAGCTGGGACTGCACTGCACCTGGCAACAAGCTTTTTTTATAAGGGACCAGATAGTAAGCATTTTAGGGGCCAGGCATGGTGGCTTATGCCTATAATCCCAGCACTTTGGGAGGCCGAGGTGGGAGGATTGCTCGCATCCAGGAGTTTGAGACCAGCCTGGGCAATGTAGCAAGACCCCATCTCTACAAAAAAAAGAAAAAAGATTAGCTGGGTGTGGTGGTGCATGCCTGTAGCTGCAGCTAGCTACTCAGGAGGCTGAGGCGGGAGGATTTCCTGAGCCTGGGAGGTTAAGACCACAGGGAGCAGTGATCGCACCTCTGCACTCAGCTTGGGCGACATAGTGATCTCAAAACAAACAAAAATAAATGTAAGGTTGCAGGCTATGTATCCCACCTACTAAGCTACGCTATTAGAGTTCAGAAACAGCTGTAGCATCTGTGTAAACAAATGAGCATGGCTGTGAGCCACTAAGATATTTCATGGAAACAGGCAGCTGGCCCTCAAGCTTAATTTGCCAGTCTTCAGCTAAAATCAGCCTCATCAGATGATGAACATTTTCTTCATCTTTAGTTAGGGAAGTATATAGAGAGTACCCCTCCCCCAGTTTCTTTAAACAAGTCTCCTGTCTCATGGTTCACTGTCCAGCTGCCCTGACCACCGAAAGTGCTTTTTCATGTTTGCCCAGAGCTGATGGCCAGACGGAGAAGTCACTTCCCATTTGCCCCTGTGTATCTCTCCTGATCCAAGATCAAAGCCTTTCGAGTTTTCTTCCTCAGAAGAGTTTTAAGGAGCTTTCTTAGTTGAACTAAGCAGGCCTTACCCTCCCCTGCATTCTGTGTAGTGGGTGGCACCAAAATGAGGGCTTCGGGAAAGTACAGCACTGTCCTCACCACTAGGGTGGCGGGGGAAAGGCCACGCAAGGGGCTTTGAAACTGTGCTTGCCTCTTCTCCCGAAGACTCGTCTTTGCTATTTATGTGGCACCTTTTTTTTTTCCTTTTTATTCTTTTTACTTCGTGACCTGCTGAAGAAAGCACCTTTTATGTAGTACCACACTTCCTAATTTTGATAATAGAGTTGTTCCCCGTTTATTCATGACTTCATTTTCCCACAGTCAACCACTGCCAAAAATGTTAAATGGAAAAATGGAAAATTCTAGAAATAATTCCTTTTTTTTTTTTTTTGAGACGGAGTCTTGCTCTGTCACCCAGACTGGAGTGTAGTGGTGCAATCTTGGCTCACTGCAACCTCCACCTCCTGGGTTCAAGCAGTTCTCCTGCCTGCCTCAGCCTCCCGATTAGCTGGGATTACAGGCATGCGCCACCACAGCCAGCTAATTTTTGTATTTTTAGTAGAGATGGGGTTTCACCATGTTGGCCAGGCTGTTCTTGAAAGCCTGACCTCGTGATCCACCTGCCTCTGCCTCCCAAAGTGCTGGGATTACAGACGTGAGCTACCGCGCCCGGCCAATTCCTAATTTTTAAATTGTACACCATTCTGAGTAGCATGTGTATCCACACTGTATACACTACCCACTCACCAATGTATAGGAAAAAATACAGTATATACAGGGTTTGGTGCTCTCAGTTGTTTCAGCCACCTACCAGGGCTCTATGGAACATATCCCTCATGGACGAGGGGAAATTGCTGTATTCTTACAAGGTAAAGGACGAATTCTTGGGCGTACTGCCAAGTGAATTATTTGCAGGAAGAGTGAAATAGACTATTTCTATGATCCTTTCCAAGCTTTGTTTCAGTACTTGTGGCATAGGGCAAGGACTGAAGAGGAGGACAGGAAGGAGGAAAAAAAGGAATGAGGAGGAAAAGACGTTTGAAAATCCAAGACCTTAAGGAGAGACAGGAGATAGGAGGTACAAGTGGTAGCGGGTGGTGAGAGCCATGATGCCCGGACACCTGCCTGTGACCTGCACCCCAGGCAGGTGCTGCAGGCACCAGTCTCCACTCTGGAAAGAGGAAAGCGAATCTCAGGGGTGTTGATACTTTCCCTGAATGGGGGATGATGACAGATGCTGGAGGGATGAAAAGCCAAGACCAAAACCTAGTTCCTGAGGGTAGGAGGGGTTAGGAGGAGGGTTTGCCTTTTGTGAAGAGGGAAGAGGGAAAGTGAGACTGGGATGTGGTTGGGTAGTTGTCGTCAAGGGCAGATGAAGGCTTTCCAGAGGCGAGTGGACATGGGCAGGCTTCCCAGGGTCCTTTTCCAGCTCCTTGCCTCCTATCTGCCCTCTTCCCTAAAATGGGCCTTTCTGAGAGTCACGTCTGCCCCAGAAGTTTATGCCTTTCCTGCCACGCCCCTTCTCCCATTCTCCGCTTTTGGTGTACCGTAGACAGTCACCTGGGGTGGAAAAATCCCCAAGCAGTGGGGTCAGGCAAGAATTCTGAATAGAGAATCCCAAGGTAACAAAGGGTAGAGCCTTGGTAAGAAATAGGGAAGGGAGGCTGGGCATGGGGGCTCACGCCTGTAATCCCAGCACTTTGGGAGGCTGAAGTGGGAAGATCACCTAAAGTCAGGAGTTCAAGACCAGCCTGGTCAACGTGGTGAAACCCAGTCTTTACTAAAAATACAAAAATTGGCCAGA
>NW_012110807.1:911442-914590 GCF_000951045.1 Mandrillus leucophaeus | reverse complement strand
AAAAAGGCAGAGAGATTTTTCCCCTTGGCAAAGCATGATCTGGCTGGTTGGTTGACAGTTGGCTTAGCCAGCTGGGTAAAATAGTAGACATTTTCCACAAAAATGAATGAGCTAAACCTGTGGCATCAATGTTGTGACAAAAATATAACTCGAGCTCATGTACAATGCCTGTTACATTCTTCATGGCTGTTAATAGGGAAGAAAAGTAGTTGCCAAATTAAAAGAGGATTCATAGGTTTCCAGAATTCAACTTGATGGTACAACCACTCTCGAATACAGTTTTGGAGTGTTAGAAAACTAAACCTGCACTTATGCACAGTCCACAATTGCACTGTTGGGCATTTATCCCCAAGAAATGAAAATGTTCACACAGGAGCCTGTTCACATAGCAGCTTTGTTCGTAATAGTCCCACACTGAAAACAGCCCACCTGTCCTTCAAGTGATGAATGGTTCTGCTGCGATACAGCCATACCGTGGAATATTACTCAGTGGTGAATCGGAACAAATGCTGAGTACATCCAGCAACTTGGATGAATCTCCAGGGTGGCAAAAGCCAATCCCAAAAAACTACCTACTGCATGATCCCCTCTGTGTAACCTTTTGGGAACGGAGAACAGATTAGTGGTTGCCAGGGGTTAGGGATTCAGTCGGAGGAGAGGGGATCGTGTGAGATCACAGCCAGAAGGGAACCTGAAGCTTAAACTCCTTATTGTTGTAGATGAGGAAACCAGTTTCTGAAGAAGTAAGTGGTTTGACCAAGGCCAGATAGATGCATGGTAAGTGACAGAAGGGAAGTTGAACCTGGGTCTCTGTCTCATGCACCCTAATAGTTTAGTACTTAAACATGTGGACTTCAGAGTCTGATAGATCAAGGCTTGAATCCCAGCTTTGCTAGTCGTTAGCTGTTTGACCCTGGGCAAGTTCCTTAACGTCTCTGAGCCTGTGTTTCCCCATCTGTAAAATGGACCTGTTGATAACCTGCCTCATCAGATTATCATGAGGGCTATATCTCATTATTTTCAAACTTTAAGAAATATCACTCCCGGGCCGGGCGTGATGGCCCACGCCTGTAATCCCAGCACTTTGGGAGGCCGAGGCAGGTGATCACGAGGTCAGGAGATGGAGACCGCCCTGACCAACATGGTGAAACCCCGTCTCTACTAAAACACGAAAAATTAGCTGGGCATGGTGGTGCGTGCCTTTAGTGCCAGCTACTCGGGAGGCTGAGGCAGGGGAATTGCTTGAACCCAGGAGGTGGAGATTGCAGTGAGCCAAGATCGTGCCACTGCACTCCAGCCTGGTGACAGAGCAAGACTCTGTCTCAAACAAAAAAGAAAAAATACCACTCTCCATATGAGAAAAACTGTTTCCATCAGAACTAGTTAGTACAGATGTATTAAAACACATATGTAACTGAAATGAAAGTTTTATGAAATACATTACCCTTTTTATATATGGTACATTCTGTTTTCTCTTTCATGTTTTAATAAAGCTGGTTGTGACCCCCTGTATTGATTTCATGACACTGGCGTAAATGAAAGTAAAGCTTAGGGCTGAGTATAGTATCATAGAATTCTTTTTCCTCTTAGGCACTTGGGGAGAAGGTGCAGGGCCCAACGTGTCCCTGGAGGCTAGGGTAGGCCCCCTCATCTGTTGCCTTCTGCCTTCCCTGCTAGACTCTAAGCTCCCTGAGGGCAAAGGTGACTTTGTTAGATTGTTGTATCCTCAAGTCCTGTCACAGTGCTCAGCACCTGGAAGGCACTGACCTGTGAGATGAAGAATGATCAAGAGAGTTAACATCACAAAATTAAACAGTGATAAGTGTTGAAACCCACAAGATTAGAGGACAGGGGAAGATGAAGCGGTACAGAGTTTGCACGGGCACAGGCCCCTTGCCTGCATGCCATTCTGAGGGCTTGGGTGCAGTGCGATAGCACCTTCCTCTTCAGTTAGATAGGAATGGCAGTGCCAGTAGCTGCCTCAAAGGTGGGTTATTGTAGGACCAGGTGGGTTCATGCAGGTGAGGCGCCCAGGAAAGCACCTAGTGTGGCTGGGAGTGGGGGGTGTTCTTTCCACTCACAGAAGTTTATAGTAGACTGCAGGTAAGAGTGATGTGATTGGCTGGCGCAGTGGCTCACCCTGTAATCCCAGCACTTTGGGAGGCTGAGGCAGGTGGATCACCTGGGTCAGAAGTTTGAGACCAGCCTGGCCAACATGGTGAAACCCCATCTCTACTAAAAGTACAAAAATTAGCTGGGCGTGGTGGCGCACACCTGTAATCCTGGCTACTTGGGAGGCTGAAGCAGGAGAATCGCCTGAACCCAGGAGACAGAGGTTGCAGTGAGCCAAGATCGCGCCACTGCACCCCAGCCTGGGAGACAGAGCAAGACTGTCTCAAACAACAACAACAAAAAATAGTGACATTATTGAGATAAACTTGAATTTACTTTCACTTTTTAAAAATAATTTGCGAAATTAATAAATTATGCTTGGCAAAGTACTTTCAGCTGAACTCAGCATATCAGTGTTTCGTGGCCCTGGAGCAAGAGTTGCTGCCTAGAACACAGGAGGCCTTTGTAGTGTCCCTGGGGGAAAAGCTTTCTAAAAACTCCCTGAATCTGCACCGCTAAGTGTGTGTTACTGACCTGAGGTGGGGCGTGGAAAGCCATTGGTCAGTCAGAGGAGACTGCACATCCAAAGAAGAGGCAGAGGAGGGAGGATTGTTTTCAAATTCTAAAGAAGATTTGGGTTATTTGCTTTTGCAGTTATAAAAATTGGTATTCCCCTCCCCCCCCACAACAGACTCACTCACCTGCCTCTGGCCAGTGGTTCCATGTGGGTGTGCTGGCTGAGCTGTTGTGAAGGAGGAATTGGCACTTTTGTTCCTTGTGCTGGGGTGGGAGTGGGGGTGTAACTATTAAAGCTGATGTGACTGGGCAGTGTGGCTCATGCCTGTAATCCCAGCACTTTGGGAGGCCAAGGCAGGTGGATCACCTGAGGTCGGGAGTTCGAGACCAGCCTGACCAACACGGAGAAACCCTGTCTCTACTAAAAATACAAAATTAGCCGGGCGTGGTGGCACATGCCTGTAGTCCCGGCTACTCAGGAGGCTGAGGCAGGAGAATCGCTTGAACCCAGGAGACAGAG